>NW_024626935.1:0-4104 GCF_008729295.1 Plectropomus leopardus | reverse complement strand
TGAATCTTTTTTTAATCTGTTGCCTGTAAAGCACTTTGAATAACCTCGATATAAATATGCTTGCCTTGCCTTACTTATTGAATAATATGATACGTATATATGACTCGTGTCTTTTCAGATGCACAAGGTAAAGAGCAACAAGGAGCTCTGGGCTTTCCTCTTTAACGACTTTCTGCTTTTGACACACACGGGTAAACAGTTCACCTCCTCTGGGCCTGATAAACTGTTCAGCAACAAGAACAACGTACAGCTCAAGATGTACAAGCCGGTAAGACAAACACATACACACACACACACATAGACACACTCTTAGAAAATGTGCATTTTCTTGTCGAGAATCACCTCTGATGTTGTGTTTTTCCTTTAGCCTGTGCTGCTTAATGAAGTGTTGGTGAAGCTGCCGGATCCTTCCAGCGACGAGCCCACCTTCCACATTTCACACATTGATAGAGTCTACGTACTCAGAACGGACAACATCAATGAACGGTAGTTGTGCACACAGACACACACACACACACACACACACACACACACACACACACAGACGTGGTGTGTTGGGTTTTTCTTTTGTTTCTGTGGCTGCTTGTACAATTGCTGTTTGTGTTTGTGTTGTCAGGACGGCCTGGGTTCAGAAGATCAAGGCTGCGTCTGAAGAATTTATTGAGACGGAAAAGAAGAAAAGGGAAAAGGCCTATCAAGGTTTGTCCAGGGTTCTCATGGTCATGGCAAAGTCATGAAATTTCACAATCACATTTTCCAGGCCTGGGAAAGTCAAGAATTTAGTGAATCATGAAATTTAGTTGTGCGAATGAAATGTTTACACTGGTCTTCCACAGTTGACCTTCCATGTAATGTAACACGATGACTGATTTATTCTCCAAATCTGTCAGCGTAATGTAGCTCTGACATGAGCTGATGTGTGACATTGTTTTTTTTCCTTCATTTCCTGGTTACATTCTCTCTCTCCCTTCATGTATGCCAGCTAGCTGAAATTGCAGTTATGAGCAAGAAGAAAAAAAATTATGGGTCCTTGAAAAGTCTTGGAAAAGTTTTTAAATTTTGTCCATGAAAATGTGTAGGAACCCTTTTTGTCTCTCCACTGACACAGCAGTACTGATGGCAGACAATGTCTGGATCAATCAATTTGTATGTGTGTGTGTGGTGTGTGTGTGTGTGTGTGTGTGTGTGTGTGTGTGTGTGTGTGTGTGTGTGTTGTTTTTGCAGCACGATCAGTGAAGGCGAGTGGAATCGGCAGACTTCTTGTCACCATCTTAGAGGCGACTGAACTCAAGGCAGCCAAACCTAATGGTGAGCATGAATACACTCGTGTTGCAGGACGCTCCTCACGGTTCAGTGGACAAAGAAACACATCATGGACTTAAAACGTGGTGGAATCCAGATTTTAATCTCTGCTGCATGCTACATGCACTGCTGCATGGATACCTAATGAGGAGAAAGATAAAGCCGCATTTATTTATGGTGCCCTGTCATCTTTTTAATTTTTTTTTACATCAGTTCAGATTTAGTCAGAGGATTTTCTGTCTCCTTAAATGTTCCTCCTTTTTTTTGACCCTCCATTACTCCTCTTATCTCTCTCTTCCTCTGTTCCTCGCCTTTTCTCTCTCTTCTTTCCTCTCCCTACTTTTACTCCCTTGTCCCTCTTATCACCTGTGTCCATGTCCTCGCCCAGGTAAAAGTAACCCCTATTGTGAAGTGACCATGGGAGCTCAGATATTCACGTCCAGAACGCTCAACGACACTCTGAACCCCAAGTGGAACTTCAACTGTCAGTTCCACATCAAAGATCTTTACCAGGACGTCCTGTGCATCACCATCTTTGAAAGAGACCAGTTTTCACCCGATGGTCAGTCACCAGCTTATTTCTTCCCTTTTTCTTCTTCTCCACCCTCGCTCCTTCATTGACTCCCACTGATTTCACTGTAAAGCTGCAAAACAATAGCCCAGCACTGGTCAGTGGTTGTTGATAACACCCCTTGGAAATCGAAAATGAGCGAGGAGGCTCCAGACTAACTCAGAGTCGTGATCTGGTCAGGCTAACGACCGACTCAGGTTTCCTTGTTGCAAAAGTCTGAAATTAATTTGTAAAATTAATCCTTTAAAACCTGAGCAAATTTCTCTTGATTTCTTTCAAAAACATGAGAAGGCAATGAGCAACTTCCCATGACATGACCCAAAAAGCATTAAGCAACAACAACAAAAAAGTGAACAACAAACACGAAAATCAACAAATCATTAAACTATAAATATATATAACATTTTTCTGTAACATCATTTGTGTCATTGTAGTCTTTATAGAGTTTTCAGGAGATTTTCCCCTAGTTTTCAGGATAATTTTCTGATAATCCTCCCCTCTTTTTCAAAGCTAATTTTTATGTAATTTTCTTCTTCACTTTTTACTAGTTTCTTGCAGTTGCTATAACATTTCTTGCCCAGTTGGTTATTGCCTTTTTTCCCCATGTTTTCAAAAAAAATCAAACAAATTTTTAAAGGGTCAAATAGCTTGTGAAAGGCGTCTTAATGCAGCACAAGAAAACTGATATCAATCCAGGTTTGAAAGGCTTAAACATGATATTCTGTTGCTTAACTTAGACTGTAGATTGTGATACAAAAGTAAAAAAAAATCTTGATGTGAAAAAAAACCAACTTAATTCTCACTTTTGTGTCATTGTAGCCTCACACATACCTGCCTATCACATTTCCTGAGCTCTTTTAAAACCTAATCTTTCTATCTCCTCTCTTATATCAGACTTTCTGGGTCGTACAGAGGTTCCCGTGGCAACCATAAAGAAAGAGTTGGAAAACAAGGGACCAGTAACACGCCGCCTGCTGCTGCACGAGGTTCCTACAGGGGAAGTGTGGGTCCGCCTCGACCTGCAGCTCTTTGGCAATAAATAGACAAATAGGATGAAGTGACATAAAAACAGAGTCTTCTACTCAGACATCCAATAAGGATATTTTCCTCCTGCAGAGTAACCAAATAAGAAAGGCTGCTTTTTGTCACCTAAACAAACTCAGATGCCCCCTACACATGCCTAATATCAAACTAGACACCTCTGTACTGAACTCGCATCATGCCTTAACATTTTAATATTAACCAGCACTAATAATACCTCTCCTGATGTCATCTGAATCTTCTAGTAGGGAATTGGTGTCTGAGTGACATCATCTGAACCCACCAAAAGGAGTCAGATCTCCTGTGTTTTTCTCGCTGTTGACCTGAGGTAGAAAAGGAGGCCTGACTGGTGCCGCTGTTTGCACCCGCACAGGATGTACTGTACTAGAGTTCAGAGGGACGTAGAACTGGACAAAGACTGCTTCAAAACAAATAATCATTATATTAATAAATCAATAAATCTAAGGGTCTTGTATGTTACCTAGACTCTAACAGCTCTGTATCTCAGTTACAACAGTTGGGTTTTAATTGTTCATTCACCGAGACGCACTTTGCCAAGTCTGCTCAACCGAGGGCCGTTTATTGAGTCTGAGTTTAGTGTTTTTTCTTAACCTACAAGATATGTATATGTTGACTTTTTTGGGGGCTGAGGTTGTGACTGATGGCTTTCAAGAGACACTGCTGTGGACTTTTCTCACAGTGACATTAAGTGTGTTATAAGCAGTAGACGGCAGATAACGGACAGCAGCACGGACTGCGGGATGACCCTGACGAGAAGATTTTGTCGTTAGCTTTGGTCTGGTTTACTACTGTAGATAGAGGATCTCAGGATTCGCTGTTCCGAGTTGAAGGTCCGTCTATGTTTTGTTCTTTGAATTTTTCTTCCAGAAACAGAAATAAAAAATACTTATTAACTTAATAAATTATTTGATTTTCATTTTCATTTAAGAAATAAAAATTAAAAACCATTTTAGTTTTCAGTTCAGGGTCAGCAATGGAATACAAAGAATACAAATGCCTCTTTATTTTCTTTTTATCCTGTAAAAAAACAAACACCAAGAATAAATAAGATAGAAGATAAAATACCAAGAAAAAAAAAGATGATAAACCGGTCTGAATACTGGAAGTTTTACTGTGTAGAAATATTTCTCTTGCTAACTACACCAATTTGATTTTAGCTCACATGCATT
>NW_024626934.1:0-14678 GCF_008729295.1 Plectropomus leopardus | reverse complement strand
TGTGCTGAATATTTGTGTGTGTGTTTGTGTGTGTGTGTATGGGGGGGTATGTGATTGATTCAGAGGCAGAAGGCTGATTGCTTTCTTCCACATCCCATCAGAAAGCACAGTAATAACAAGCGAGATACCTTCATAGGGGAGTTGTTTGTGTGTGTGAGTTGGGAGTCAGTGCATGTTGATTACTGTTGATCTACTGGGTTGTTGTGACTGTGTGTGTGTGTGTGTGTGTGTGTGTGTGTGTGTTTTATTTGAGGCTGTCCTTCCCTTATCCTTTACTCTATCCTCGGTCCTTACACATGCACACGCATAAACTCAGCAATCCATTCCATATCATGATAACTTTTGTATGTGTGTGGCCTCGCTGGGCTTAGACTGATCAAAAGTCTTAAAACTGAGAGAACGAGATAGAGAGTGGAAGAGAGAAATACAACAAAGAGTTCAAGGAGTTCAACGATGAGAGGTGATCAAGAAGAAGAAAAACAAATAATAAAAGGAAAGGACAAAAGATGGAGAGACGAGAGAGTGAGATGCGAAACTATAGTGAGCTTGGCTTAATATAAACCTGTTCTATATGGGGTTTTTTTCAGGGTCCTGATAACTAATTTTACCACTGAAGCAACACTGATGTTCTGGACTACTGATACTCAACTTAAATCCAGACAGGGTGCTGGACAATTCCCCAACGCCCCTGACAGAGGTCCTAGCTAAGCCCCTTATGTCATGAAATTCTAGAAATGTCCTAAAATCCCAGAAATTAACCTAAAATCCTAGAAATGTCCTGAAATGCATAAATGTCCTAAAATCTTAGAAATGTCCTAAAGTCCTAAAAATGCCCTGAAACCATGAGACATACTTTGTTCAACTGCACCCCTTGGCCATGTAGTGTTAATTTTGTACTACCTGCTCCTGCAAAACTCTACCTAACTGCAGGTATGCAAAAAAACAACAACAAACAACTTTGCATCATATTTAAAACAGATAAAGATTTGACTTTGAAAGATGTAAGAATGGAGAGAGTTAAAGGATGAAGAAGTTTTGGTGATGAAGGAAAAAACTGAGAAACGAGGAGAGACAGAGATGAGAAAGAGAGAACAGAAGAACAAACATGATGGGAAGAAATCAGAAAACAAGAGCCAGTTTAAAGTCTGTCAGTAAAGTCAGTTTGTTTTTGCCATGCAGTTAATGAATGTACACACACACATCAACACACACACACACACACACACACACACACAGCCAGGCAGGCAGGTGATCAATGCAACATTAGTTTGGTGCCACACACACACTCCGCTCAGGTAACCTGGCCAACATTAGTGTGCTCCACGCTCCACTGGCTCTGTCTGTCATTGTAATTACTGTGAGCTTGTAGCTGGACACACACACACACACACACACACACACACACAGTGAAGTGAATGGGACTCGCTCACCATAACTGATAACATGAGCCAGTAGAGGACAGATTGAGTGATTGTGTGTGTGTGTGTGTGTGTGTGTGAGTACACTACACATCTTGTTGTGTCTCTTTGTGTGTGTGTGTGTGTGTGTGTGTGTGTGTGTGTGTGTGTGTGTGTGTGTGTGTGTGCACTCGCGCATATATATAACAGGGAACATACTCATCGTTACACAGTCACCAACAGGGAACGGCAAAACTAACAGGGGACATTTTTTAAGTCCCCACTTGGACATGCTCTAAATCATCATAAAATCATGTGTTATGGCCTCTGGTGAAATTTTTCAGATTTTGCCAAGAGGGGACCAAAGTGTGTGTGAGTGTTTATATCCATATTCAGAGCTCTCCCTCCTGGTTGGAGCTGGTATTTGAACGACCCATTCACACACGTCGCTTTTAACACTCCTCTCCCCAGCAGCCTTTCAGACTGCAGATGGGCCGTTAAACAGGCTTTAGTAATGTTAATGTGGGTGACATGAAGGCCACAGAATGTAATGTATCAAATATGATACAAATAGCATGATAGGGTTAATAAAGACACCAGTCTCCTGAAAAGTGATTTGTTATTAGTCTTTGCATTAAAATTCAAGGCTTGGCTTTAGGTGATTTCATAAGTTTTAAGCTCTATACTGTATTAAAATAAAGGGCTACCCAGAAGGCAGGAGAGAAATCAGTATTTTAGAGCCTTAAAAAAAGCAAGAAAACTATAATCCAAGCAGAATAAACCTTTACATAAAATGATCAGCAGTAAGATTTTTTCTTTTTAGGTTTAATTATGTAAAATGATGTAACATCAGACCTTGACTAGACCTTTAAAGTTGTTCAGTCCCTGACGATACTGACCTGACCAGTTTTCACGAGCACTGAATGTCAATCAGTTTTTCAATATACTTCAATATACACTCTCAGTCTGTACGCATAGAAATGTAATTTGTTTGTGGGTGCACATTATAGAAAACATGTCCAAACATAGGATAATGCAACATGAGTCCACTGTTGGCTGGTACATAATGACAATTAGTTCCCTCTTGGATAGCATGGAGTGACGTTCACACTCCACCATGTAAAGAATAAATAAAATGAGATAGATAAGACTTACACAAAAAGAATCTCACCTAAATAATTCAAAAATTATTCCTCAACTATGATTACAATGACTGTGATTATTATAATTATAACTAATATTTTATAACAAACTATAAAGGCTCAGTTTTAGTGGATGGCTTAACCATCTAGCTTGACACTGTTTTACAATACGGCTTCCCCAGAGGGCAAGGAAATATTTTTAAATCTAAAGAAAGGAGAAATAACAATAACAACAATAATAATAATAATAATAATAAGGGTAGGAAGAAAATGTGGAGAGAAAATACCAGCAAGATCTTTACTAATTTTAATGAATTGCTTAAATTAGTTTATTATCAGAATTTAACTTAACCTTGAGATTAGCTCAATCCTCCAAAACTCCCTTTGAGTTTTTAGATGCACTAGAAGCACTAGATTTCTGTCAATCTTACAATGTACATATATTTTTTTTCTCTATAATCACAGGAATGCATTTTATTTGCTGATCTACTCTACAGGCAAAAGAGGTCCACACTTGTGTAGTATAAAGCAAGGGGTCCACAGTTGGCTGGTACATAATGACACAAGTTACTTGTAAATATATCTAAACTAAATCATGTAATTTTTTTTTGCTTCTAAAAGGATCTGTAAGTATGTATTTTTGTAACTGAATATAAAGGCTCAGCCGTTGTGGATGTCTTTACCATTTTATAGCTTGACACTGTGTTTAAAAAGGGAGCTACCCCAGTCCATTCTCATTGTTAACTTTTCAAATACATTCCCTCTGTCAGTGCTTTTGGCATACCTGCATCAATCTGGATCATGGCAGGATGATGTGAGATGAGAACATAGCCGGACAGAGCCAGCGGCATTGTTATTATACGTCAGTAGACAGCCAGACAGCACGAGGCACATCTGCATACATCTTGCGTGGCTAGCATCACTTGAGAATATGGATGGACGTACTCAAAACTTCCATTTAACAGTTTTTACAAGCAAAAAAAATGCCATGCAAGTTTTAGGTTTTATTTTTGAGGATTTAAAGTTTTTTTTTCTATTGGGAAAAGAATATTAAAACAAAAATGTTTTTTTTTTTTTTTTAAAAAAGGAATAAAGTTTCATCATCATTGAATGATGCCTTTTCAGAGCCAATATTTGCATAAAATGAAGCAAATAATTTAAAAATAGCTTTGCTGGTCCAAAGTCTTCTTTGTAAAACATCAGAGCCACTCAGAAATACTTAGAGGGCATCTGAGGAACTGAGTGGATTAGTTGTGGGCAGACATACAGTGAAAATCAGATTTTAACCGGTTTAAATAGTTAAGAATTCTGTATAGTTGCAGTGATTTGACAAAATTGCAGGGTCTCCCAGAATTCACAGGAATCAGCTGAATTTGGCATTTATTGTTATGGTTGAAATCCAATGTATGTGTGCCCATCTATAGGAATCCATTTTATTTGTCGCTCCACATTACAGAAAAGAGGTCCACACTTGAGTTGTATAAAGTGACATGAGTCCACTGTTGGCTGGTATATAATGACACAAGTTCCATCTTAGATATATAGTATAGAGTGACATTCCCATTTCAACATGGATAAATGACAAAGAATAGGAAAAAAAGAAGTTAGATGCATTATTGTTCAAAGAAAATAATCTTACAAAAATGTAATAATAAAATTATTTATTTTTTTAGGAAATTGGAGATAGAAATATCATTTTAGTTTTTTCGTACATTGCTTTTTGAATCGTGCACCTGAATAAGTTTTTGAGTTGCTGTTTAAGAGTGTGCTCCTTTTTACCTTGTGTTGAAAACACATTGACAACCCATGATGATATAAATGACTAGAGCAATCTTTAATGGTATTTATAATATGGGAGGTTTTGTGAGCAATCAGTTTGTCTCAGTTACAGGGATAAGTCAGTTAGAGGAATGATTAACCTCTGAAACCCTCTGTTCAACTGCTGAGATGAACTATTTCAAATTCTATAGGTTTTTGGCTGTACTTTTGGCTGTACTTTAACTTTAAATTCTAAAAAAGGAAAGTCAGTCCACACTTTGTCCCCTCTTGGCCTGTACAAAATGACACTTCTTGTTTTGTTTTGTTTTGTTTTGTTTTATATTTTCTCCAATGTTTTAAATTAATCTTAAATCTGCATTAGACAGACAAAATTGTATATACACATTACTAGATCTCAAGAAAACCAAAACAACTACAACTACTAAAACAACTAAAGAAATATAAAACAGCCAACAATACAAAAACTGCAGAACTAGATCAAAATAGGATTCACTTTCAAGTAAAATAAAAAAATAACGCTGAGAGATTTGGATTGGATTGTCTGCTGTGTACGACCTTTAAAGTCTTCTGTTGTAGGAGAGGGAACTGAGAGTTTTTAAATGGGTGTACTGGCATGCAAAATTACCAGCACATTTATGGATTGTGTCTTTAACAGAGGCTGACTACTCATTTTGTATTGGGATTAAATGATTTGCCATCTCTCTGTGTGCATGCTGCAGTGACCAGAGGGACTTATTATTATTCAACACAGTTTTGGTTTATATGAAGAATTTCAAATTCCTTAAAGGGTTTTTAGTTTATGATGTAAGCATTAAACAATCCTCCACATTGACTGAGTGGAGTGTCCAGCACCCATGTGCCTTTAAGGTTGCCTCTGAGAAATGAGTGACTTGGAGAGGGTGAGGGGTCAGCGTGTGCAGCTCTGTGCCAGGCCTTGATTCTCTGCAGTGTGGGGGTTGGTTTCTTTGTTGTTGACGATGGTCAATAGGCCATTCCACATTAAGCTTCAGAGATGCTAATTTATATTAGCTAGAATGTTACATCCAACTCTGACTGCCTGAGACATGGGTCTGTCCCCTGTCCTGGGTTAAGCAAGTGGCACACAGTGCTTATTTTAGCTGGTACAACATCTCTGGATTATTGGGAAGAACATCCTAAAAGTTTACAGATTTGGGCATATAATTCTCCACTCAAATTCCCACTAGCTTGAATACTGATACAAAAGTAGTACTTTTTTTTTACTGGATAGTTAAATATTTGAACATATTTAATCACCTAATAATTACATGAATTTCATGGCAAACCATTGTGATGTTACATAGTTTATTGTGCCAAGTTAACATTTAATTGTTCTAATCATAATAAAAGGTTTGGTTTCAACTATAGGAGTAAAACAAAACTAAAGAGTAAGAGTGATCGTCTGATCATCATGTTAAACATATTCAGGAAACAGAAATAAAATGTCAGAATGCAACATTGAGCCAAAGAAAAAACATGGTGGATTATTGTAGTTTTGTAACATAGGTTTTGTTATTGATCTGTAATGCTGAATTTATGTAGTCCATTTTTCACCTCCTGAACCCTTTTCATTTGAGCTGCAGTGATATAAATTTAAAAGGTTTGGTCATAAATCAGTTTGAACTTATATATGAAAATAAATAGTTTTCTAACCTATAAAACATTTAATGGGGGCAAACGTGTATGCATGCTTAACACAGCGCTGAGAAACAAAGCATTTTTTAAGTGACTGTAAGATTTAAAACAGCAAATGCAACTTTAAAATGGCCTCCCAAATAATATGTCAAGATCCACTACATGGTATTTTTTAACAGTTTAACAATATACCATCAGTAGTGTATCAGTGTATCAGCGTACCATCAGTAGTTGCAATTTATTTATTAGTTATCAAGTAGTATTGACAAAAGTGAAATTAACAGTCTGTTAACAGCCAGCTTAGGAAAGATGACACTGACATGTAAAATTACCAGCACATTTATGGAGCGAAATGCATCCCTAAAGGAGGTTAAATATTCATTTGTTTGTGAAAAAATTGTTGTTCATCTCTCTAAGATGTTAAACATTTGATTCAGTGGTGCTCTGCATTATTAAGTAAGCAATCACATGGTGTTATAGATATATTGTTAGATTTATGAGCCTTCAGTTGATGAAGCTGACAAAAATATGTAATTTCCTCTACACTGAAGAGGTGGAGTGACCAGCACCCATATGATTCTCAGATCCTAACTTTGAATGTTGAACAGTGGAGACTGCTGCCACTGAGAAGTGAGTGACCTGCAGTGAGTGAGGGGTTTGACTCTGTGCAAGTGAGTCTGTGAAAATCTGTCAGGCCTTGATTCCCTGCAGTGCGGGGGATGGTTTCTTCTAGCTGACGATGGTCGTTAGCACATGACACATTGAGCTAAGGGGTTGCTAACTTCTCATATCCAAGATGCTGTATCTGATTTAGACTGACTGAAACGTGGCTTATTCCCCCATCCTGGGTTTAACAAGTAGCACACACTGCTTATCTTGGTTAGTACAACATCCCTGGATTATTGGGAAGAACACCCTGAAATTGTACGGAGTAGGCATACAATTCTCCACTTTAATTCCCATTTTAAATACTGTTTTTTTTTTTTTTTCAAAACTTGTACTATTATGGATATTTAAGTAGTTGAACATATTCAGTTACCTAATGATTACATCTGTTATTTCATGACATACCATTTTGATGTTGCACAGGTTATTGCCTCAAGTTTACATTTCATTATTCTAATTATAATAAAAGGTTCTGTTTTAACTAAAGAGGTAAAACAATACTACAGAATTAGATACTCTGTAAAGCATCTACAAACATTATTTAGATAGTTAAAATGTTGTCAATGGTTATTGATTGTATGGAGTAAAACTAATTTGGCCCTTTTAAATGTTTTATAGGTGAGCTACATAAAGAGTACATGTTTGTGTCCTGATTGTGTGATTATCATTTTAAACACATATATGAACAGAAAGTCAATGTTGACATGCAACTTTGAGCCAAAGATAAATGTAGTGGGTTATTGTTGTTTTGCAACTTTTGTAACCTATTAAAAATTTAATGAAGGGCAAACATGTATGTATACCTTACAAAGTGCTTAGAAAGACATTATTTATTAAGTGACTCAAAAGATTTAAATAGCAACTGCAACTTTATAATGGTCTTCCAAATAGTATTTCAAGATCTGCTACATGGTATTTGTTAACAGTTTAACAGTTTATTACCATTAGCAGTTGCAACTTTATAGAAACCATCCAAACAATGTTTATAAACAGTTTTCAAACCAACTATTAATAGTTAACAAAGTGTTATAAATATTTGGTCTATCTATCCAAGAGATATTTATATTGTATAATTTACTTTTTTTGTTTTTACAAAGGTTTACAAATTAGTTGGAAACCATTAATACTTAGTTTATGTATTTATACAAGACTGTATAAGTCTTGGTATTTGACTAATAAAATAACAATCTATAACATTACTTATAATGGGTAAAGTTAATTAGTTATCATTTCTTCATTGGTTATCAAGGAGTATTGACAAAAGTATAATTAACAGTCAGTTAACAAATTATTAATGATGCCTATAATACAGTATTGCCAGCTTCAGAAAGATGATACCGACACGTAAAATTACCACATTTATGGAGTAAGATGCATCCCTAAAAGGCTGAGTATTCATATGTGTGAAAAAAAATGTTATTCATCTCTGTATGATCTATGTACATTTGATTCAATGGCTTTGTGCATTCTTTAGAAAGCAATCTGTCTTTATTACATTCACACACAGTTTTATAGATATATTTTTATATTTACTTGGCCTTCAGTTGATGAAGTGGACAAAAATATGTAATTTCTTCTACACTGAGAGGTGGAGTGACCAGCACCCATATGATTCTCAGATCCTAACTTTGAGTGTTGAACAGTGGAGACTGCTGCCACTGAGAAGTGAGTGACCTGCAGTGGGTGAGGGGTTTGATTCTCTGCAAGTCAGCCTGTGAAAATCTGTCAGGCCTTGATTCCCTGCAGTGCGGGGGATGGTTTCTTCTAGCTGACGATGGTCGTTATGGTCGTGAGGACATTACACATTGGGCTTCAGGGTTGCTTACTTCTCATATCCTAGATGTTGTATCTGACTGAAACATGGCTTTTTCCTCTTTCCTGTGTTTAAACAAGTGGATGTTGGGTAAGATAATGTTAAACTGTAAAGAGTAGAAATACAAGCAGAATTCCACATTTGTCGTCAATTGCACAATTGACTACAAGCTATTCAAAAAAAGGAGTTAAACATGTTTTTCACATGAAGAAACATCTGCTGGGAAGTGACATAATAACCACATGTATGTAATATCACTGAAATAATTGAAAGGTAATTATTTATTAAGTGGCCCTCTAAAGCAGTAGGGCATCTTGGCTCTCAGTGGCTCTGTTTGTCTGAATTTTTAACGCAATGGCCATCAGAAACACATTAACATTAGTTAAACTTTAAGTGCTAAAGAGTTGTTTCAGTTGACAACACTGGAATGTAAAGACCTGTAAAGCTGAGTGTCAATGTAAACTTATTTTAGCAATCTCACATGCCTTCATGCACACTCTCTGTGCCGCAGTGACAATGCTGTATACCAGCCCTGTATTTGCCAACTAATTTACAACTCTATGTGTTACCAACTATAGTTATCAAAAACAACCAAAAAATAGATATAACAATAATAAAAACTTAGTTCTGGGTTGCACAAACCTCTTTGAATGGGGTCAACAGAAGATAACTAGTGAAGGCCCATTCATAGATGTGTATCCTGCTGTGATGGTTTTGAGATGAGGTGTTGGTGGCTCATCACCATTTCAATGCCCATCAAAAACACTAACATACCAGTTAAACTTTAAGTGCTAAAGAAAGGTTTTAGTTCACAATACTGGAATTTAAAGTCCTGTAAAGCTGAGTGTCATTGTGAACTTATCGTATTATTATATTATTTATTATGTGCCTTTCACTTCATGCACACTCTTTGTGCACTGTGACAATGCTGCATGCCAGTGTGTGTAGTATATGTTATAGACTGTAGTCATTAAAAAACAAACATCTTTGAATGGGGTCTAGATTAGATAATGCTAAAATACACTTACAAACACAGGTGTTTCATCCATCACTAAAAAACTATTCATTTTGAACACAATGGAACACATTACAAAACAAGATATTTGGTGTTCAAATCCATTACCTATCATAATAGCATGAAAAGGAGCCTTGAGAAATACATAAAAGAGACAAGGCTAAAAACCAAAAATGAATGGCCATGACCTTTGACCCATAAAGCTGCACTGCATTAAATACCAACATGACTGAAGGATATCACAAAATGAGCTCGGGGACACTAAAAACCACTGACAGTGGACACAGTTTTATCACTGTATCTATAAATGCAAATTAAGACTTAACTATGCAAAGTGAAAGCCAGATATCAGCAAAATCCAGAAACACTGCCAACTTCCCCGGACCTGAGCTCATCTGTCACGTCACAGTGAATATTAAGACAAGTTATAATTGTGTTCACATTATAGCCTTTATTTTAAAAAGCTACAATGGCAACATTTCTGGTGCCAATTTACTAAACAATGAGAAGCTTTACTGAATAGATACATTTTTGTATTAGATATTTTTCTCTTTACAAAATGCACCTTTCTATTTCTTTTTCATTAATCTATGGTGGAGTGTGAATATCACTCTGTCCTATCCAAAAGGGAACTTGTGTCATTATGTACCAGCCAACTTGGGACCACCGTCGCTTTATTCTATATGTGTGGCCCTTTTTTCTGTAATGTTGATCAACAAAGAAAATGCATTCTTATGCATATAAATTGAAAGCACGCACATACATTGTAAAAGAGATCCTGTGCTTGTAATAACTCTTAATGGGAATTTCCAGTAAAAGTCTGATAATAAATCTATTTTTATGATTAATCAGCAAATACTGTTGCTGACCTTTATATCGTTTTGGTCCTTTCTGGGAAACCCTTCATTGTAAAGGTGAACATCTAAAGTAGGAATTCCAGTATGTTTTTTCCATGGCCAAGGGATCAGCCAGTATGTGTGATATCTCTGATCTAGACACTAGAGAAAGAAGTCTCAGACTTGTAATGTCATGAAGTATAAAGTCTGGAGCTGCTCCTTCTGCTCATCGAGAGCCTAATTTTGGGGACCAACAGAATGTTTGTTATCCCTTAAACCCAAATGAACTTTATTATATTGGTGTTGTCAGTTCTGTAACAGAAAATGTTCCCATATACTTATAACATTGTTCTGGCTGTTCTCAGTGTCATCTAGAAAATCTTTCACAATTTCATATCAATGGAGCAACTCTACACTTTATATCACATGACATCACAAGCACTCCAGTTTTTGGATATGGGAGCGAGTTGCCCATGTTTACTAATGTTTTTAGACTGCCTTAGATCATAGAAATAATATGTATGTATTTTAGAAATGGGCATAATTTCCCATTAATACAGTATCAAGCCATAAAAAGGTTAAGCCAGCCACTAAAGTTGAGCCTTTATATTCTGTTACACAAACATACTAACAAATCATATTTGAAGAAGAAATGTAACATTATTCAGATGAGATTTTTTTTCACAAGTATTATTAAATATGTTTGTATGTGCTTTACATGGTTGAGTGTGAACGTCACTCCGTGCTATCTAAGAAGGAACTTGTGACATTATGTACCAGCCAACAGTGGACTCATGTCATTATATCCTACTCAAGGGTGGACCTTCTTCTGTAATGTGCACCAACAAACAAGTTGCATTTCTTTAAGTACAGACTGAGAACACAAGTATATTGAAAACTTGATTGACATTCACTACTTGTGAAAACTGGTCAGGTAAGTATTTTGGAAATTGAACAATTTTAAAGGTCAAGTCAAAGTTTGATGTTACATAATTTTAATTTAAAACTCCTTTTTTAGTTTTCTTACAAAAGGAAATGGAGTGTGTGGACATTTTTTTTTTTCTTTTTAGAGTGCAAAGTTCAAAGAGTACAAACAGAAGTTGACTTATGAAGGCCCATTCATAGATGTGTATCCTGTTGTGATGGTTTTGAGATGAGTTGTTGGTGGCTCATCACCATTTCAATGCCCATCAAAAACACTAACATACCAGTTAAACTTTAAGTGCTAAAGAAAAGTTTCAGTTTACAATACTGGAATGTAAAGTCCTGTAAAGCTGAGTGTCATTGTGAACTTATCGTAACATTTATTATGTGCCTTTCACTTCACGCACACTCTCTGTGCACTGTGACAATGCTGCATGCCAGTGTGTGTAGTATGTGTTACAGACTGTAGTCATTAAAAAAACAAACATCTTTGAATGGGGTCTAGATTAGATAATGCTAAAATACACTAACAAACACAGGTGTTTCATCCATCACTGAAAAACTATTGTGAACACAAATGAATACATTACAAAACAAGATATTTTGTTCAAATCCATTGACTATCTGCCATAATAGCATGAAAAGATTTAGAGAACCTTGAGAAATCTCTGCATAAAAGGGACAAGGCTAAAAACCAAAAATGAATGGCCATGACCTTTGACCCATAAAGCTGCACTGCATTAAATACCAACATGATATCACAAAATGAGCTTGGGGACACTGAAAACCACTGACAGTGAACACAGTTCATCACTGCATCTATAAATGCAATTTAAGACTCTACTATGCTAAGTGAAAGCCAGATTCAACAAAATCCAGAAACGCCACTGACTTCTCTGGACCTGAGCTCATCTGTCATGTCACAGTTTGATTTCTTTCTTTTGGAAGCAAACAGCTTTTAAGGATTAGTCACAGACTTGTGTTAAATCATTTTATAGTGATTAACTAATTAAAATAAATATATTATTATTTATTAAAATAAGTAATTATATTGCTGATCATTTTATGTATAATGTTACTCGTTTATAGATTTATTTTTCTGAATTTTTGGTGATACATTGGTAGTTACAATTGGTCTGGTCTAAATATACATATATATATATATATATATATATATAAAACAAAGACAACAATAAAGTTATTAACAGTAAATAGTAAGATAAAACTGAATTCACAGGATTATGGGAGCCTTCTTTAAAAGATATACTTTGCTTTGGCAAGTATTATTTCTGTAATATTTATTATCACAAAAAATGTTGATATATTGCAAGCAATAAAGTTTACATACCCATTTTTAAAGATACAAATGAAGTTTTAGTGAAAAAGAAGCACTCTATAGGTGAGAGAACCAGGATAAACCAGTTTGACTGCAGTATATGGATGTCCCCCCTTTGATAGGCAGACGTCGCTCAAGGCTTCAGGTCCCCTCTTGGCAATTTCTTTAAAAAATTGTAAAAATCACATTTGCAGTAATATTGTGAAAGAAGACCTCAAAAGTAAATTTTCAATTCTAGTTTTGTATTTTTAAAATGACTGCTAATAAAGGTTCCCTCTTGGATAGTACACTTAGATAGTCCCCTATTATTCATGTTCGCATGTATGTGTGTGTGTGTGTGTGTGTGTGTGTGTGTTGAGCTCATTAAGAGTAGCCAGCAGACTTCAGTGACCTCTCTGTTCTTTGTCCAGTTTGTAACTACTGATGAGAGCTGGGGGGGGGGGGGGGGGGGGGGGGGGGGGGTCATCACGGGGAAACATGTAAATTGGGGGAAAAGGAAGAAGAAAAAGATGATTAGAGAGACAAGAACAAGGAAAATTGATGGTGAGAAAAAAAGGTGAAGAATAAACAAACAAAGATGTGAGAAAAAGAAAGAAAGAAAGTTAGATGAAGAATACAAATAAAAGAAAATAACAGGAGAAAGAAAACAACAAATAAGAATGACATAGGAACCGAGATGGAAGAGAAGGACGGATCGAGAGGAGACACAGATAAGGAGGATAATGCTGAGACAGAAGGAGAGATTGACATTATTACTGCCTCATTGCCATCCCTGCTATCTGCGTTTGCTCATATTGTGTTTGCTTTGGCAGTAAGTGCTTCTTTATTCCCCGCCAATAAAGCATCTTTTGAAATGAACTGAAAGAAAAGAGTGTGTAATTTCAAAATCTGCCAACTGAGTTCTCTGCCAGGCCAAAACTAAGTCTTATGTTTGTTTTTTTTCCCTCTCATTTGAGATCGGGTCACGATAAATTGAGCCCCTCCTTTTCTTTCTGTGGCGTGGCGATGGATCAGGGCCCGACACTTTGTTTAGGATGAAAGCCATGCTGATGAGAGCTTTGTTGAGCTTTTATGAAAGCTCGCCCGCTGCCTCATGAAGGCGTCCAATAATATAAACACGCCATATTCATCTATCAGCCGTGGCAACAGTGTTCATAATTTACATGGACGGTAGAGAGCTTGAAAGTGCCGTAATGGTCCGTCCGATCAGGATTTTATCTACAGGACCTTCATCAAGGTTGTGTTTTATGTATGTCAGACTGACGAGTCTGTGTGCGTTTGGGCAAAGTTTTCTCTTAGGATTTTTTGTTTTTCTTTTAACACTTTCATCTCTGTCTCTCTTTCATTTATCTTTCTCTGCACCCCGAATAGAGAGTTTTTTAGTCTCTATTTCATCGTCTCTTTCTCATCTCTTTCGCTGCCGGTATTTCTCTTAATCTGTTTGTTTTTCCTGTATTCAACCACTTTGTCATCTCCCCCCTTTCCACTTTGTGCCATATCAGCCCAACAAGTGACCAACAGCTTTCCAGTGAAAAACTGCAAACCTAAAGTAGGGGTGGGCGATATATTGATTATACTCTATCCCAGCTTGCTCCAGGTGGGATGTACATAAACGGACTATATCGTGAGTGTAATTGGTCACATCATTCTTTTAGCATAAACACGATACCTCACGCACACTCTCCTCTGCCCCGCTGATACTGTGAGCAGGGGAGGTGTGTGCTTTTGTATCTGCACGGCTCCTGATCACAGCTATTTAGTCGCATTACGTGAACATGGAGCACCATTTTCACATGCAAATATTATTAATATTTCAAATGGAGAGCTGCTAGTTTTTTTCTCACTCACAGTTACTAAATTCTCATGTTTAATGGCACAGCTGTGACGATTTAAGTTTCTGTTGGTTTCTAACTGTTGACCGAAAGCTTAAAATTCACAGTAAAAACAGCAACACTTGGAGACAAACACCATGCTTCAGAATAAAAGCACCAGTGGTTCTGCTTGGATTTATTTCACTATAACTACTTAATTTAGCTTTATTATACTACATATTATTTATCTTCTTTGACATTACTTTATTTAACCTCATTTTAACAGTAATTTATTTAACTTTATTA
>NW_024626933.1:0-3034 GCF_008729295.1 Plectropomus leopardus | reverse complement strand
CTCAATAATTTTGAGGTTTTTTGGATGTGTAGTTTAATTTATTTTTTTCTGCATTGGGTACTTTTACTTTGAACACTTTAGGTATATTAGTTACATGTAAAGTATGCAGCGCTTTAGTTTCAGGTGATGGCACTCGTGTTGCTTCTGATAATTTAAAGATTTAAATTTTCAATATTTTCTGTCTCTTTGTGAAAAAACTAAAAATAATTTCCAGACAAACCGACTGTAAAATTAATTTATAGTTAATAATTGTTTCCTGTTCTTGTCTCCTTCCTATGTAAGAACACGGTGATCGACCCGAAGAACGATATGTCCTACACCATGTGGAAGGACGTCCCCGTGCCGTTCTACATGTCCGTTTACTTCTTCGACGTCCTGAACCCCAAAGAGATCCTGAAAGGAGAGAAGCCCATGGTGGAGCAGAGGGGACCCTACGTGTACAGGTACACACTCGCTGACCTGTGTAGTACACATAGGTACATGTGTCCCCAAAAATATTGCAGGACACGCTTGTTTTTAGGACACTTTGTCCTAAAACATGTTGCAAGATGTCTCCCCAGGTCTCTGCTCCTTTTTTTAAAAATTTTTTTTATTTGTCAAAATAGGATTATTTTTCTGAAATATTTGTCTCAAAATATATTACAAGACAAATCCTCAGGTCTCTACTTTTTTAAAAATGTATTTAATCTCTGAAATAGGATTATTTGTCTGAAATATTAAAATTATTTTGATCCAAATTGAGACGTTTTTCTTTATTATTATTGTTATTTTTGTTGCGTCACATAAAACTGTTGCCAGACTTTACACTGCTGATTCACTTAAGTGCAGCTGTGTTTTTGGGTCAAACCGGCTCACATATAGGAACACGATGTACCCCACAAACGAAAAGTAGGTCACCGCTATGTTTTCATAGTTGGACCTCCGCACTAGTACATAAGGATCCTGTCCAAAATGGTTATGTAACAGTTCCATATGTAGAGCAGCGGGGGAGAGATGAGTGGGTCGACCCCAAAAATGACATTCCTGCATCTGTGCATTGACCTACATTCAGTGAACCAGCGGCCCGACGTGGATGTAAAGAAGTTTTCAGCAGGAGAACGAGGATTTCATAACCAGAGTGGTTCCTGCTTACACGTCACTTTGTGCGCTCACCTGAGAGTGACTTTGTTCTGAGGAGATTTCCGCTGTTCAAAGGGAAAAGGACACAAACGGGGATAGTTAGATGTTAGAGCTGAGAGCTGAGACACTCTGCACTTTTATCTAAGTCCGCTGGATCCTGTTAAGGTTATAAAATCTTTTAAAACACCTCACAAACAAAGGACGTAGTGCATTCTTTCAGGATTATTTTCAGCAGTGGCTTTATCCACATTTCACCTCTGCTTTAAATTTTTATTTGTAAATATACTGTCCAGCTGCCATCATTTGTTTATTTTTTTTATTATTATTTTTATGGAATTTTTATTATTTGATTTGTTTTTTTTGTTTTTCCTTTTCATTTTATTGCATACCACATTTGCAGCCAAGTCTAGTTTATTTATATGTAATATCTGTTATAACTGAAAACCCCAATAAAGACATCGTTAAAAAAAAAAAGAAATTATGGCAGCTGGACAGTGTATGAGGGATAGAGTCAAAATTAACTAAATCCACATTATTAATGGTGAAGATACACTGTTGTTTTTGCTGATTTTTTGAGAGTAAGATATTTAATGAATCCTTAATTAAATATAAATTGTGTCATATAAAGTTTAATGATTTTATACGGCAGCCGCATTCACATCAAACACATCGACAGAAAACATCTAAACGCTAAAATAAATTACTAAAAGAACCAAAATCACACTGATGTAGCAAAAAAAACTGTATGTAATACATAATAAAAATTAAAATAAATCACAGTGTGTAATGTGCAATGTGGCATATTTAAAAACAGTGTAAAAAGTGTATGAATATATAAAGTATATTCAAAAGTATCCCTAAAATTAGAAAATATATATGTGTAAATATAAAACATATATGTACACACACATCTACACAGAAAAAAACTGCTGAATATCTAATCGTTCAGCAATTTCACAGAGTTCAGAGGTCAAATGATTGTCCTCACATTTTGTGTTAAGAACACTTATCTAATCTCTGGAGGTCAGTCGTATCTTTCGTAATGTTTGCTGTGATGGCCTCGTAATAAAGCCGGTAAAATCTGTGATGTTTATACGATGAAGAGTCTTTGGCGTAAACTGTGTCATCGCAGCTGCACGTATATCCAGGTTTAACCCTTCGAAACCTGAGCAAAAAAACTGGCTTGATTTCTTTCCAAAACACGGGAAGAAAGCAATGAGTAAAAAAAAAATAAAATTGAAGAATATTACATGAAAATTAGTTAAAAAAAAATAAAATAAATAAAAAACACAAAAACCAAACAAATAAGAAAAAAAAGGAAATGACCTGGAAAAAGTTAAAAATGTATAAATTCTGTAACAACATTTTAAATGTTTAATAATGATAATTATAAACATAGTTTTTCCTTACTTTTTCCCTAGACATTTAAAAAGTTCAACGATTTGAATAGTGTCATTAATTAATGGGAAAAAAACATGGGAGGAAGCCAATGAGCAACTCAGGAAGAAATGATCCAAAAATTAGCTGAAGAAACTATTAAAAAGGAGAATAAATAAACAGAAAAAATAGCAAAAAATACATTAAAAAATAAAAGAAAAAGAAACAAAAAAGGAACCTGGAGAAATGGGCTTAAAACAATAATACTTCTATGAAATAAAAAAATTAAAGAAAATTATTAATATAGTTTTTGGACATTTTCCCCTAGCTTTTTTAAAAAAATCTAAAGTTTTCTAAATCAACTTAATTTCTTGCAGTTTGTGTAACACTTCTTGCCAAGTTGCTCAGTTTTTCTGTGTTTTCAGAATAAAGACGGTCAAGTTGCTTCGGGTTCGAAGGTTGAAATACTTTTGAAAAGCATCTGAAGATCCAGGTTTCAAAGGGTTAAAAACAAACTGTGAGATGGTTTCATCCGTCT
>NW_024626932.1:0-2257 GCF_008729295.1 Plectropomus leopardus | reverse complement strand
GTTGGTATGCTGTGTTCTTGTGTGTACATTGTGTTTGCTCCCAGAGGCTGAACCTTAATTGAAATAGTGGAGTCTCTTTCCCAACTAACTGTAAATAGTTCAGTCACCTAAATCATTCATGCATGAGACTTGCACAGCAGTTTTTATATAGGAGAGATAAATTGGATTTAATGTGGATTGTAAAGATGAATTTTTGCGTGAGGTTTAAATTTGTGTTAATACATTCTGCTACCCTGTATGTGCGGTCGATTAACTTTAAGAATACAAGAAGGAAACTGACACTTTCATCTTTGGTGAACTTATTTTCTTTGACAAGACCAGCCAATGTTTTGCCCTTGGGGCATATTTGCAACCTACTATTCTCTTTTAGCTCTCCAGATGGCTTAAGTGTCATTATTTTTTCTGTCATTTTAAATAATTTAGGATTGTGACATTAACAAGCTGTTTAACAGCAAAGAATATCAACAGTGTTGATCATAAATGTTTTGGTAATATCAGATCGACAGTAAATCCTAATGTGATGGAAATTTAGAAGTGCTAAAACCTAATTTCTATCGGGGCTGTCACCTTTTGCTTAGCTGGTTTATTGGTTAGTCAATACGCTCTTGTCCAAACAAATTGTCATTGCTCGGACAATCACTGGTATTAATTTTAATATGTCTGTGTATCCACCAAAATGTTTCTTTTTCCAGTGGAAAAAGAAACATTTGTCCGGCCTCTTCTCTACCTTGATTGGACAGCTAGTGACCATAATGAGCACAGCGTTTTATCAAAAGTTGAACATCTTTAAACTCCCACTTTTCTTTGAAAAACTGATAAACAATCACAGAAGATATTCAGTGTTTGACCCTCTTGACTATTTTCTTTATTTATCCTCTAGTTGATTTACAGCCATAGTATATGGAGGATGCCCTAGTGTTCAATGCATCTCTTTACTAATGTATAAAAGCACAATTGCAGAAAAAGCAGAAGAGTTATTTTTGAGTTTTTTTTTTTTTTTTTTTGCTGTCCTGTCCTGTTGCATAACAGGACCAATAATTCATGATGAAAAAAAAGTGGGGGGACTGGTGTGTCAGGTGTGAAGCCAGTTTTGTTAAATATTTTGTTAGAGGACTCATCCACTATGCATTCAATAATCTTATGCCGCTAGCATGCTACCTGGGTTAATTAGCTAAATATGGCATCAACATTTTTACTTAAAAATAGAGCTGGATTACATTCATCAATATGTTGGCCAATTTGTATTCATACTAACTTACTGTGGTACAATGCATGTGTTCTGTATGAAATCTGCCACAAAAGTTTTTTTATTCAACACACTCAAGACAAATTCCAGACTTAAAAAAAGGGGGTTTGACAAACATTGGAGATCACAGAGGTTCCCATAGGAATGGATGGACTTCTAGTTGACTTGCTTACATACACAGAGCTATGACAAAACGAGGCATAAGCCAAAGGAAACTGCTGTTTTAGTGCTCAGTCATATTAATTAATTTACGTTTAAGTGTGGAACTTAATAAGCGTACATTTCTGTGGATGTGCTGAGGATGTGGGGCTGTATGCTTGTCTGGCAGTAGGAACTGATAAAGGAAGGCACATTCTTCACCCGATGGCATTGGTGTAATATTCTCCACCATTTGTTCCTGTGGGTGATGAGGGGTCAGAAGTGATTCCAGAAAAGCAGAACCAGACATATTGCACATGGAGGGATTGTCTAAGAAACTCATGGGGGTCTTGAATAAACACTGCATTCCCATGTTTTTCCAACTGAGCCAGACAGAATCTTGTCCTGCTTCAAGACCATACACACAAAAGCAACCAGGGTGATGTAACACACATAGCCCAATTCAACAAGGAGTGCACAGTTATATACACTTGGAACAACCAAAGAAAAGCCCATAACAAATCCAAAATAGGAATGCCAGGCACCATTCATGTTAAGCTGTAGAACTTCCAAATGAATTTCTTTGAATGTGGAATTTTCCAAAATAATGATTACGTGCTTGTATTTACTGTGTCCGAATTTGCCCTTTACATTTGTAAATGCTTTTACACCAAAATGTCCACTGCAAAATGTATGTTTTACTTTAGGTTAAGATAATACTAATGAACTCAGGCACTGGATCCAGCCCCTATTTTTGTCCCAATGCTATAGAATCACTAAAAGCAAACTGGGAATGTCTCTTCATCTTTATGAGCTTCTGGAGAGTGCTGGATCATCATTTTAAGCTAATGTGGCTGGTGGAAAATGTCAATT
>NW_024626931.1:0-4808 GCF_008729295.1 Plectropomus leopardus | reverse complement strand
GAGCAGGTGTGTTTGTGTGGCATCTCTATATTTCCATATTCGGTTTAATGCAGAAACCGAGGCCCTTTTGTTTTATCTGCTCTGGATCATGTCCAAAAGTCAGAAACTCTGTTATGAGCAAAAACTCAGTGCTGAACATCTACTAGCATTAATGTTCTGATGCATCAATGAAGATGTTCTCTCGCTGCGCTCTCAGGGTCTGTATTGGTGTAAACAATTTCTTAGCCTGTATAAACCCTGTCCTACATGTTTAACTGGTTTATTCATGCCTTTCTGTTGTAGCAACGGTTAGACTCATCAAACAAAATGATCTTTATATGTGCAGGGCGGGGACAATTATTTTAAAAGAGTCCAGTGAAAGAGTTTCAAGTGAACATTATGTTTTCCATTATGTTACTGCAAATATGCTTTTATACTTTTCAAATAAAAAAGGCCATGAGATGTCTATCTCTCAAAGAGGGGACCTGTATGCTGCAGGGAAAGTGTCCATCTCTAGTCTCTCACCTGAGTATTTGTTGTACACAAAGACTTTATTTCTTTAAAAATGGATAGTTGAACTTAAATTTTATCATTTGTTCTGTAATAGTATTAAAGAAATATTACTAACCACTGAATTGAGAATAAATAATATTTTCTGTGCAAATCAAAAGTAACTTGTGAATGACTAACGACTAAAATACCTGTTCCAGCTTGCGGGAGCAGTGCTGAGTAAGAACTTTAACACTCACATTGGTCTAAACTTGTGTCAAAGCCATTTCTATACCCCTATAAACTATGTCTTACATGTTTATTCATGTCTTGTTGTTGCAGCAATGGTTAGACTCATTAAAACCATGTGATCTCTGTCATGTGATCTCTTTCACCAAATGATCTTTATCTGTGCAGGGCAGGGCAGTTATTGTAAAAGAGTCCACTCAACGAGTATCGAGTAAAGAGTTCATGTACTTCATGAAAATTAAAGGAAAAAAACGTAAGTACATTTTAATTATCAAATACAATATTGATTCCATTGATTAATTAAGTTAATATTTTGCTGCACAAATGAGATATGGTTGTGCAGATTTTTGTTTAAAACAGCAGGCTGACTTATGACAATATAGTTATGTTGCCTTTTTCATTTACTGCACAAGCAAACAGAGGAAGAAAAAGTAGGAATATAATCTTTATGCTTTTAAGACCAATGATAGCCAATTGATAATGTCAGTCTCATAAAATTGTCCAAACTTTCAATTTGGAATCCTGGTTAAAAACAAAAATGCAAACTAACTAGAGCTGAAATTTCCACATCAGTAATAACTATTGAAGGATTTTGAAGTTCCTAATGCAGCAGAGGTTAGCAATTGTTTTCCTTTGTAAAATAGCAAACAGACAGCAAGCATGATTCCAAAAACATTTATTCAAACATAGCAAAAAGCACAGCTGAAAACACAATATATCCTAAAGACTGTGTGTGTGTGTGTGTGTGTGTGTCAGAGAGAGAGAGAAACAGAGAGAGAGAAAGCAGTGTGTCCACACAAAGACAAACTGGCTGACAAGGAAGTAACTACAAGGAAGAAGACGAGGATTAAGATCAATCCTCTGACGACATTAATGGTCTGGAGATCAGACCTTAATGAAATAAATAGTTTCCTAAATTTCCTGATTAGTTGTGGAGATATTTAAGTCTTGACCAAGGTTGTGGACAGACTTACAATCAGTACTGTGTTCTGTGGGAGATGTGAGCACATCTCTAATCAGATCAGCCATAAACATGCACCAAACACAATCTCATCCGTAGCATGCCATTAACTCACTGTCATCCAGCGTATGGAGAATATTATTATTTCTTTTCCTTCAATTAAATATTATTGATCATAACTGTCTCAAACATGTCAAGTAGTAATGGCTGATTTAAATACATAATTACTTGTTTATTATTCTTAACCTTTTACAGTTACAGCTCTTGGTCATGGATGATTTTGTTTGCGACAAATTAACTGAATGGGGTCTCAGTGAGTTGATACCGATATTCAAAGGTAAAGTATATTGTTCTTTTTGAGCACAAATATTATATTATGTTGATATGCCCTACTGAAGCATCTAGGTAACGACTAATACAGCAATACAAAATGCTGAAATGTCAATCCATACAATGTTGATGTATCACTGACAAACAGTTTTAAAAAAAGAAAGGGAGAGACCAATGTCAGATTGGCAATTGCTGTCTGTGTTCAGAGTACAAATGCATTACCAGTCCTTATACGTGATGCATTCATTGAAAAGAGTCACATCTTTTGGGTTATTGAGATGAAGATCAGAGCACAAGAAGCACTGAAACAAAGACAAAATGACATGAAATACAGTATATATGCATTTAGCTCATAGAACTAGACTCAGCTCTGTGATGCCATAATGCTCACACCTTTGTCACTTCTTATATAAGGATATCTGCAGCAAATTGAAATTAGTTTTAAGTTTTTGTATGGCCATGAATCAACTGAATATTTTGAATTACAGAAGAAAAAATTGACAAGGAAAGTTTTTACGAACTTGATGATGGAGAAATCAAAGAAGTGATCAAAAAATCGGGAATAAGGATGAAATTCAAGAAGAAATTCAAGTTATTAAAGGTAAGGTTCTGCACTATGAAGACAATTAACAAATACACAAATCTTGTTGAGAACAATACCATTTACTAGGATTCAACATTTTCTAACAGTGTAATACTAAGGAAAGATGACTGTTGAGTGTCTCTCACAGGTCGTCAAATACCAATGCTTTGGGTAGGTTGTTCATTCCAGCTACCCAAAACGTTGGTATTTGAAGATCTGTGAATGAGACCCAACAACCAGCTATTTTCCTCCAAGGTTATATACAGCACCTTTAACAGTTATTGATTTGCAACTATATTCTTTATTCATTAGGGGGAACAAAACATAACAAATCAGGAACCGGCTGATTTTTCTGCTCAAGTGAGTTAAACACAGTTTCATACAGTTACATGTTATCTAAGTCACAGTTCACTAGCTGGTCAAACAAGTTCGTAGCAAAGCAATATGTTTACAGTTATTTCTGGAGTGATATCCTACATATTCCTTAATTTGGGTAAGCTTCATGTGATGTGACATGTCGCCAGCTTCACATGGGGCAACAGAGCTTTGGAGAGCCCTGCGATGAGAGCAGGTAGGTGGGCAGGCAGCAGTTAGATCTGTGCAGAACAAAAACAAAGACATATCACAGACAACATAATAATAACATCCAACACACAAAGTTTAATCGTAATGGTTTGGGTGACAGGAGAAATACTTTCAAAATACTAAAGTTCAAGAATACAAAAATGTATATACAAATATACAGATTCTGCTGCCTATAGTGCAGAAGCTGCATTTTATTTAAAAATCGTGGAACTGCATTTTAGGCTATGAGGTGTGCAAAGACAGTCATCTTTGACTGAAGAATAGTCTCATAGGATTACAATGTTGACTGAAGAAAAAGGACACTGAATGTGATCACGTTAGCCCCTTTCGGGGCTCCATCTCCTAGGGTTTCACCAAACTCATACCAGACTGGTCGAGAACACTAATGCAAATTTCAGTGTTTCAATAGATAATTGTGTGTTTGAGCCTGAAGAGGCTTGTTAGAGGACAAAAGTCGTGGGAATGCATTTTCATGATCAAATAATATTTTAAAAGACAAATGTCAATGTTGATCCTCAGGATGGTCCATCCACCAGTGATGCAAGCGATAAAGGTGAGATGCACAGTATGTTAATGAATACATTTAGTGGTCACTTATATTTTCTATACAGTAATATCTTGCTTTGACTAAGCCACTATACTGACCAAAAATTTCAATGTAATGTTTTTGTTTTGCTTCCATTTTCACAGCTGTAAATTAAAGATCCAAGACTTTCTTTGTGCATTCAATAGATTTATGTTTTAACAAATTGTCGTCCCAAATTTGTTAAAATCTGTTTTAGTGAGATCTTTTACTTTTCCAAGATAATCAAACAGCAATTAAATTAAACAGCATTATTATTACAAAGGTGTGCATCTAAATGGTCACAATTAAAGTCCAATCAAAAATGCAGTTTGATCACACAACAATGCCACAGATGTCAGAAGTTTTGAGGGAGCAAGTCATTGGCCTGCTGACTACAGGAATGTCCACTTACTGAATGTTCATTTCACTACCATAAGATGTCTACAAAGATCTTTCCTTTAATTTGGCAGTACATCCAACTTGCCCCACAACACAGACCACTTCGCTGATGCAAAATTGATTTGCACAACTGAAGAATTTCTGCAAAAAACTGTCAGAAACAGATCATCTGCCTGCTCATCATCCTCACAAGGGTCTTGACCTGACAGCAGCTCATCATTGTAACCAACTTGTACAATTGTGTGGCCGGAAATATATCAGAGACATCTTTAGAAAGTAAAATAAACAGTCATATCACAAGTAATCTGTTGGACATTCCTGCAACTAGCATGCCAAGGACACTCTTCCTGTATTTGCTGTTGTTACAAAATGGACCCAAGAGCAAGACCAGCAGACAATGAGGTAAAGGGGTAAAAAGCATTTATTGAAGAGTTTGCAGATGGAGGAAGTTGGCTGATAACGGTGATTTGATGGGGAGGCATAGGTGGTGAGAGGCTGAAGTAGAGGCATTTGAGCTGAAGCTGCACTCGAAAAAAAAAATCGTCATGAATCCAACAATGAATGGTTCCTGCAACTTATCCAGAAAAAAAATACATTGGAACAGCTGAAAGTACCAGTGTGAGATGCGGAAACAATCTTGCAGAATAGAAGAGTGAGCCCAGACCTTT
>NW_024626930.1:0-1630 GCF_008729295.1 Plectropomus leopardus | reverse complement strand
ATTCATGTTGGACAAAGCGACACAGGCTGATCTCAGATTTAGATAGCATCGCTAGACCCATGCTGTATGGTTTATCTATCTGGCTCCAGTTATGTGACTGTGTGTGTGTGTGTGTGTGTGTGTGTGTGTGTGTGTGTGTGTGTGTGTGTGCGTGTGCATTTGCAACTGCTCCTTGGGCATTCGCCTGCCTTGTTAACACCTTTTAACATGCAACACCAATTAACCCTTACCCCCTGGCTACACACACACACAGACACACACACACACACACACACACACACACACACACACAAACATTTTTCAGTCACACCTCAACAAAAACTGTATCAACTCCAGTGAGCCAGAGGATGATTTGCTCATTTTTCCCTCAGTTTACATCAGGATTTGAAAAGTAAATTTGGGGGAATAATGCACTAGTAACAGCAGCAGAGTAGACATTGCCTCTCTAGACAGTTGTCTTGTAAATCCAGTTGTTTGTAATACCATATCTTTCTTAATTTTCATATTTAAGTGCCACCAGGATCGAGATGTCTCACTGTGATTTTATGTTTAAAAATAAGTTTAAATTATTTCATCATGGTGATTTAAAAAGAAAAATTACCAGATATGTGATGGGATCACTCCAGCTGCGATACAGCAATCTGCCATGTGGGGCGCATAATGGGTGTCAATGGCCCTTTTGTTACATACAACATAAGCACCCTTTTGCCCTTTAATTCCCTTCTTCCTACCCCCCTACTTCCATCACCCTTGCTAAAGCTACACCTATTTTCACACTCCGCGTTCATTTTGATATGAACTACATGCCTGTGAAGTTTCCTGCATGCATCTTGGATGATTGTCCACTATCAAGTTGATAAAGTCTGTTCATAGTCAGACAGACAGACCGAAAGACAGATGGACATAAAAATCTGACCAAATACTCGAAACGGCGTCTGTCGCTGCAAACATTGTCTCCAGGACCACATTTTGCCATGATGACACACAGGTTGACAAGGTGAAAACAAAACCAGTTGCTGTGATGTTGTCACGGCTAGTAACAAGGTCTTTGGGAAAACTAACAATTGTTATGCCTCTGTGCTAGCAATAGCTGTGGCGTAGGCTTTCTGTTTTTGGTTGCCTTTCTGTCTGCCTGTCTGCCTGCCCCATTCTCGTGAACAGGATATCTCCAAAACAGCTTGAGGGATTTCTTTTATCTTGGCACAAACATCCACTTGGACTGAAGGGTGAACATGAAGTGATTGGAACTTGGTGGTCAAAGACAAACTTTGTCTCATTCTCGTGAACACAACATTCCAAGAAGGCCTTGAGGATATTTCCTCAAATTTGGCACAAACATCCACTTTGACTCATAGATGAATTGATTAAGGTTTGGTAGTTAAAGGCTGAGCTCACCGTGACCTCACAAAACATGTTTTTGACCATAACTCAAGAATTCATACTCTAATTATAAGAAAAATTCCACACAGATATCTTTTCGAGGTAACAATGATGTGATGATGTTTTATATCCAAAAGGTCAAAAGTCAACTTTTCACTATGACATCATAATGTTCTGCTCCACAGCGGAGGTGTGAATGGCTCTTATTAGCATTTGAATGACGCTCGCGTCTGACCTGGCCCCTTGCATT
>NW_024626929.1:0-4911 GCF_008729295.1 Plectropomus leopardus | reverse complement strand
GTCACCCGGCATCCTGGGCGAGATTTGGTCCACAAACCGAGTATCACTGTTATCAACAAACCAGACTACGGTCGCTTGACTTAACGTCGCCACCACAGCGCGGCTGTAAAGTCGTGTTCGGCGTGATGACGTTCTCTAGTCTCATTTAGCCACTTGTTAACAAGCTCGTTTTTAATAAACATTAACCCTTCAAAGTTCACAGGGAGGTTTTTACTGACGTATTTCATGTTGTAGAACAAAACTAAAAAGACATTTGACCAAAACTCATTGACTTTGAGACGCGGGAACCGGAGGTGCTGAAATGCAGATGCAATGCAAAAACAGATTTCTGTGTTTTGGACTCATTGCTGCTCTTTAAGCAGCACCTGTCTGCAGGTGAAACGGTCTTTTATGTGCGTCCCTGCTGTTCAGCGCGGTGTCGTCAGCTCCGGAGGAGTCTTTAATGATTCATGAGTGAGGAGAAGCGCCTCGCTGCTCCAGAAAGACTCCCTGAATTATTAACACGGGAGCCATCATCCTCGTCGTCATCAGCTCTGCTTTGTATCAGTGTGTGCGTGTGTGTGTGTGTGTGGTTCAGTAACACACACCCTCCCCATGTGTCCGCAGTGACTTCCTGTGGTCCTGTGGTTAACTTCCTGTGGTCAGCGTCAGGTCAGAAGCTCTCTGAGCACCTGAAGGCACCACAGGTCACAGTCATGAGTTATTAATGAGCTTCTCTTTCTGCACTAATTATACCTCCGTCCACACGGGACGTAACACCGGACGCTTCTTAAGCTGCGTGTCTCCTGTTCAGTTATAACAGTGATACTCAAATCTGGCCCCTGACATGATGCCGTGTGGCCCCCAAACATTTCCTGATTCACAATAAAAATAAAGTGACTCTCACTGGGAATTGTTTTTGTACTTTTAGTGTCCATAAGGTGTCAGAGTTTATAAAACAGCATCAAAATAGAGCCTGTTTATTAAAAAGAAAAAAAAGAGTGCCAGTTGAGGATCCCCCACACCCCCGACAGAGGTCCAAACTAAGACCCTGATGTCCTAAAATCCTCAAAATATCTTAAAATCATAGAAACATCCTAAAGTCCTAGAAACGTCCAGGAATCCAAGAAACGTCTGAGAAGTCTAGAAATGTACGAAAATCCTAGAAATGTCCTTAAATCTTGGAAACTTCCTAAAATCCAAGAAATGTCCAGAAATCTGAGAAATGTCCTAAAATCCTAGAAAGGTCTTAAAATCTTAGAAACATCCTAAAGTCTGAGAAATGTCCAAATTTATAATAAACGTCCAAACATCCAAGAAACATCCTAAAACCTGAGAAATGTCCAAAAATGTATCCCAAAGGTCAAAGGTCAACTTCACAATTATATAATAATATTTTTTAAAATCTCTTTTCTGTCTGTTACTCAGCATCATATCTCAGGAACATGAGGGGAGACATTTGATCAGATACAGAAGTGGTGACATTAATCTGTAAACTGCTGATTGTAGAGATCTCTGTGCTGCCGTGTGTGTGTGTGTGTGTGTGTGTGTGTGTGTGTGTGTGTGTGTGTAACATCTATTGTGATGTTAATATACCAGCTGTTTAACGAACGTCAGGTTCTTCCACTTTCCCTTTTTTAATGGCGACATGCTGGTTGGCTGTTCGCTGCGTTTTTTGCAGTTTGTTTATGTGCAACTTACCGCTGCATCTGTTATGTCAGTTTGGTGCGTTCGAGCCTTTAAGGTGAAACAGTCTTATTTTTCTCACTGAGTCGGTGTGCAGCTCCAGATCAGGCTCTCAGCGACGTGGACACCGAGGTTTCTAAAGCTGTTGACATTAACGGAGCGTTAATGTCGCTGCTTCTTCCCAAAGTGCACTATCATCTCCTTAGACCACGTTTAGCCGAGAACGACTCTATTCAAAATAGAAAACTCTTTCTTTTGCATTTAAAAAAAATCCTCGTTCCTATGATAACGTTGTAAAAACAATCCTTGTGTACACAGATCCACAAAAACAACAAAAACGCTGTAGTATGCATGTCAGGCCAGTCGCTGGTAGAGTAACTTTGTAATGACACACCACAGAAGAAGACCACATGCGTGCACGTGAAGGCGTTCTTCTGCAGGCCACAATCTGGCCATAATTCAGCATCGTGTCTCAGTGAACAGAAGAGGAGACATTTGGTCAGATACTGAATTTGTGACGTTAATCTGTAAACTTCTGAGCTGGGAAGACGCGTGAGAGACATCCGTGTTTTCACAAAAATGAATGTAAACTGTGAGAGAAACTGCTCTGGTGCCCGGAGGCAATAATTCTGGTTTTAATGATCTTTTTATATTTTTTCACCTCATGTTTTGATCATATACTATATAAAGTAAGATAAAGTAGTGACTGGAACAGTTTAAACCTAGTTCTCACTGCAGGTTACAGCATCAGCGTTTGTTGCTGAAGCACTTGACAGAAACGACGCAGACTGAGGAAGGAGTGGACGTAAAGACTGCCGCTGAGTGACAGACAGACAAAGACGTGAAGCTCAGGACTTTATGAATGATTAACGCTGCGGCAGAGCCGTGCTGATTGAGTTACACGCAGCGTTTTACAGCGCTGACCCTCACAATATCTGATGACTGCAGCTCAGCCGAGCCCAGCGCTCCTGTAAGACTACAGCAGTGGAAAAAAGTGACGTCTACTACAGTGAGCAGCCGTCTCACATGACGTCCGTCCCTCTGAGGGCAGGTCTGTTTTCAACCTGTCTCTAAAAAAGATCTCTCTCTAAAAAATAAATAAATAAACAAGCAAAATTTGGCTGAAATCTGGAGGACAAGAAAAATTATAGATCTTAAAAAAAGGCCAACTTTTTAAAAAGTTTAAAACAAATTTATTTTGTCACTTTTTATGCCTGATGATAGGAAATTTGCACACAAAACCTTGAATGATATTTCTAAAGTTTGTTGTTATTCCAGAGTTGCTTATTTGGTTGCTTATTTTCTGCATGGTACTCAGAAAATAAAATGAAATCAGATACAGCTTCAAAAAGAAGATGCTTTCCGAAACATATGCTGTCCAAATTTTAAAAAAAATCTGGCAGAAATATGAGAAATACAGTGAAAAAGTAGAAAAGCAGAAATTGAGCTAATTATGACATTATTAGTTTATGATGGGTTTCATCAACACAAAATTAAAAATTAATATGATGCTTCACAAATAATCCCCCCCCCCCCAAAAAAAAAACACATTAGGAGAAAACTATAGAGGACCTAAACTGGAGCCCTGTGGAACACCGCGAGTCAGATCGGCAGCACAGGATGAAACATGGCCAACAGAAACTGAGACGTTTTTGTTTTGGGTTTTCGGTCAGATCTGAATCAGAATCAGAGATGCTGAACCACACCTCCAGATATGAACAAGGATTTGTAGTTCCCATAGTGTTTGGTTCGCTAAGACTCATGGGATATGTTGTCAGATCAGCTGAAATGAACATTGAAATCCCAGACTTGATACGACCTGAGCAGAGAAAGTGAAGCTGCTTCTGAGCAAGGCATCATATGATCTGGTGTCTTTAATCCAGTTCAAAACAAGTGCCAGAGGAACAGCTGAGATAAAATCAAACCTCAAACAGAGCAGGTTAAATTATGCAGACTGTTCTCATGCACCGTTTGTATGTATACCTATGAAAAGTAATGCGTCACAATTATATATAACTTAAATAATATGTAAATTAAATTCCAACGAAAAGAATAGGTGCCATGCGATCTTGTGTCCAGGATCTTGTTATGATTATTAATATATGGATGAAAGCTCCACCAAACAGGTCATGGTAATGGTTAAACAGAGAGAAAAAATAAAAATTATAAATCAATTACTATCATAATGCTGGTAATATGTCAGTATACCAACATTTAACAGTTTGTTACCGTGGAATTAGCAGGATTACCTGTACTAGTGTTTTTTATTTTTTCTTAATCTCGTGTTTTAGTATTTAGTATTTATGGGCAATGTGCATTTATTCTTGTATTCGTTGTTTATAACTGGAAGACCAAAAGAAATATGCCAAGTCAGGAGAGGGAGAGGGGTTTTTGAGGCTGAAACATTTAACAAGTGTCTCAGAATTTAGTTAATTTTCCAGAACAAGAAGTAAAAAGAAGAGTGAAAAATAACCTGAGCTGTGAACCAGCAGCATCTCTGCACGTCTCAGACAGAGGACGAAGGACCTTGAGCTTCAGATGTTACACAACACATCCTACACTGCTGCATTTATAACTCTGAATGCTCTCTGTGTTTCTCTGCAGTTTGTTTCACGTATCTCTCTGCAGAAAAACCATCCAGCTGATTGAACGCTTAATAAAAACCTGCAGCTCTGACAGTAAATCCTTTTTACCTTCACACACCGACACGGTCGTTATCTCAGTGTGTCTCTGCTGCCGATGTGCAGTCAACATTATTAAACCCTTTAGAAAACGAGTTTGTAATAATATTTGATATCATATATTCTCCTGCTCAGGAGAAAAAACACATCTGTGCATTAATGAATTCACGCAGCTGTGTAACTCTACTCTCTGATCCGACCATGATGTGGTTCAAATATCTGAAGAATGTCAGAAAATATTAGAGAGGATGAGATTACCACGTACTTTACATCGTGTTGTGATGCAGAAGATCCTTGTTAGCCGCTTTGTCGAAGGCGTTATGTAACGCTCTCCGCCCAACGCTTCACCTCGAACCGTGTTCAGACTACACAATATCAGCCTGAGAAAGCCGACGCACAGACGCAGACCGCTGGAGTGGAAATGTTTGAAGAAGCAGCTCATGACTTTTAATTAATTCCACCTTCTAGTTATTTTCATCGCATATTATTTTAGTTATTTCTTATAAACGTGTTTTTGCTTTTTATGCACTTTGACTGTTTTTACTTTTGTTGTTTAATATTTCTT
>NW_024626928.1:0-1824 GCF_008729295.1 Plectropomus leopardus | reverse complement strand
CTGATACTTGCTACAACCTGTGATTATCAAATAATCTACTAATCTACAATCAAAAAAAAGAAATATTAGAGAAACTCACAATTATTAATTGAATAATTGATCATTTCTTCTGGTTAATACACATTGAATTGTAAATTCCCCTACAAGCACCAGTTAAAAACAGTCCGGACAGGATTAGATTGAATGGAGCTAGTCAAAAACTATAAATGTCACAAGCATCATTTTCACCCTGTGTAGAATTCTATTAAAGATTGCACATTTGTTTATATAACCCTCACCGGACAAAAACTGGGCTGTTTTTGAGCAAACTTTAACTGAGGTTGTTTAGTTTCTGTTAACCAACTCTAAAACAACTCGTGCAGTATAATCAAAGTGTCATTTATCCATTCATATGCTCAGTGCTTCCGAAACACATGCATTTTTCTCCAAAACTGTCCTATTTAAAACACTCCTTCATACAAGTTGTGTCCTGGGCAAGCACACATAAAAACTCAACTTGTGCAATCCATTGACTTATACAGGTGCACTACTTATCTTTGTGTATGCGGAAGTGTTTAAAATATTAAAACTTTAAAGAAAATGCATGTGTTTGAGAAGTACTGAGCATACAATTGGATAAATGAGACTTTAGTCATACTTCTTTTTAATTGATATTTCTACACAGAGAACCCCAAGAATGAGTCCTAAAACCAGGCACATATTTTTGTGTGTTATTGGAGGTTTTTGCACAAGTCACATGTTCTGCCTGGATCACTGTGTTTTCAGCTTCTTCCCAGCATCTGTGAGATGACATGTACAGAGAACACCTGTTGTGGTTAATTCACACTGTCCCAGCATGTTAAACAAGTCCGTGTGTAGTGTCTGTCAGTATATAGTGAGGTGTCTTTCTTTCTCTCCGCCACTATTTACCTTTACAGACATGTACGCAGGCATTGCCTAGGCACAACGTACATTGCATGTGGTGTCAACAAAAATGCTGAGTGCCCGGTGCCCTCAGACACACATCGTCGACAAGACACAACCCTGTCCTCCTTTCTTTCTTCTAGCTGTCATGTATGGTGTTAGATGCACAATAAATAATACAAAATGTACCCCACTTGAAGAACCACTTTTCTTCTTTGATTCAGAAGATGATCCTGTTAAATAAAGGCAAAGGTTCATTTTATGCTTAAAATACAAGATATAATTGGACATCCCAGCAAAATGAAACTGAGTATGTTTTCAACAGTGTATCAGATTTCAGCTTGGTAGACACACAAACATCAGTGCATTACTCCAGTTAGTCTACTGAGCAGCAAGACTTATTATGTTACTCTTCTGTGACAGTTTCTGTGTCCTGTCATTCATGTATTTTTGTTTTCTCCTCAGGAGTTTTACGACCATGCAAAGACACTGTGGCAAGATGAGGGGGTCAAGGCATGCTATGAGAGATCCAACGAGTACCAGCTAATCGACTGTGCACAATAGTAAGTATCCCTCTGCAAGTCCAGATACATGGTGATATGATCTGTGCCCTGAGGCACTAGTATATTAGGTGCACCTGTACAATTTAATACAATACGACAGCTTTGCACACACACAAAAAAAGAAGTGATTTAGTAATTTCAAAACTTACATTTCTTTTTCACAGAGGTGTTGAATTAACTCTGGGCCTTTTTAAGTATGTAGTTGGTGGTGATGTAATATTGGCGTGTGGGCAGCAAATAATGATTATTTTCTAGATTAACAGATTTATTGTTTTGTCTATATTTGGCACTTAAATGCGTTTTCTTTGTTCGTTTGTTTTGGTCCATATTGCCAGATTACACACAAACCAGGGCAGGC
>NW_024626927.1:0-6757 GCF_008729295.1 Plectropomus leopardus | reverse complement strand
TTCTCAACTCACAATCAGTAAAGCTGCAGCAACTGTAACTACTTTGAATAACTTTTAACATATGCGAACGTCTTAATTGGCAGATTGTGCGGCAGAACATCTGTCTCCGTCCCGCACACCTGTGGCCAGTAATGGAGTGTGAAAAAAAAGCCTGCAGTATCGGTCCAGGGATAATTCAGCAATATACCTCCTCAGTTCTCAAAGGTTGCAGTTTAAACACTTCCTCTGAGGAAGATAAATGCACACAGGCTGACCCTGAACTTGAGAAAGCTGATTTAGGCTGTGAAAATGAGCATCAGCACCATGGACAGATCCAGCGCGCTGCAGGTCGATGGGCGCAGTGACAGCGAGGCTGCTGCACACGCTCAGTCAGTGGAGGCAACAGTGGGGTGGATTTTTACAGAGTGGGGGGTTGAAGAGTTGCATGGCAAGCCTTTTGGGCAAAGTACAGTTACTGTAACTCGTTGTTAAACAGTATAGACATATATGAGCAGCGGTTATGATGCTGTTTTGTCATGATATGTCAGTAAAAATGCTGATTCTTTTACATTTGGTCTGTATTTTGCAGTTGGATTGTTATTATGTGAAAATGCACACGTCTAAATATAGAAATGCATACTCACGTAAAGTACAGGACTGTCGATTCATTACATAAATACATACTAACTAGCATATACATGGGGTTTTTTTTTGTTTAAATCTACGTGTGTCATTGCACATGTTGTTTTCTGCTCATTTGCTGCTTTGTTTGATTATGCAACATATTTTGTTGAATACACACATGCATAAACACATCAGATGGCTCTCTGTGGCATAAATGCAAACCAAAGTGTCCCTGAGCACTGGCGTCCATAAACAACCTGTGAAACTGCATAAATAAAAGTATAAAATTTGTTCGTTTTTTTTCAGCTTTTCTCTTTACTAAACATGTACCACCTTATGCATTCCCAGTGTGTCAGTAAACCCTTTGAAACTTGAGCAAATTGGCTTGATTCCTTTCAAAAACTAGAATACAATGAACAACTTAAGAAATGACCCACAAATTAGCAACAAATTATTAAAAAAATCTCCTGAAATTAAACAAAAAAGGAAAGTAAAAACAAAAACCAAACAAGTAAATGACCTGGGTAAAAAATGTTAAAAATAAAAAGTATCATGTAATCTGTTATATGTGTTGAATATATAATTCTGATTCTGGACATTTTTCCTTTTTTTGGATAAAATTCTCTCTCTCTGTTCATTTTCAGTGTTCGAAGGGTTAAATGAGTGTATTATGTAAGGGGAAACTTGGTCAGTTGGACATAAGACAGATGTGGTCCATATGTATCATCAAAATAATGGATTTCCTGGAGGAAAAATAGTATTTTACTTTTTCGTCTTTAAGAAATGCATGTTATTATTATTAATCCAGCGTCTCAGAGGCTGTTTGAGTAAGATGCCGAAGCAGCACACTCTATGTGACACCACATATCTGTCTGCATACGATAACAGCTACTACATATCTGCCACAGCGTCCCATCTGAATACACACTCCCATCACACGCAACGCACAGAACACGGGTGGGATATAAATTATTCCAAAAGCCGGTTCATTGAAGCAGAGAGCTGTTCCTAACGTGGTGTTGTGGGTAGAGCTTTTGCTGCACTGTATGTAGAAGCTGCTTTAAGCTGTTCCCATCAGATGTTAGGGATGGAGACAAAAGGTGGCCGGGACAGGCAGCGTTGCACGGCGCTGCTGAGGTGGCAGATCGCGTGTCAAGCCGAGCAGGGCTTGTTAACCTCGACATTATAAATACACCGCTGACAGCTTTTTGCTTTACGAGCGGGCGGGGGGCAATGCAGGCAAGACTGCGCACGGAATACACATGTTGATGTGCAACAACGTGTCAGTGACACTGGGGTGGAAGCAATGCAGTGGCTTCATTTACATGGCAAAGGCATCGCTCTGGTTTCTCATGTAAAATGTGACGCACACAGTTACAGGGTGTGGGGAAGTTCACAGCTTCAGGAGCAAAGAGGCAGCACTAAACAATGAATTACGCTGTCTGCAGGATTATTGCACTGAGGCCCGCTTTGTTATGCCTAAAGAGTGAATCTAAACTATTATTATAAGATAAAGTAGTACCCATATTTACCATGACAGTCCAAACATAATGATGCCACTAGAATACAAATGTGACTTCTGTTCAGCTGCCATTGTATCATGGTTCAGACACCTTTCACAAGCATTTAAACCTCTGAAACCTGAGAAAATCGCTTTGATTTCTTTTGAAAACATAATTAACAACTTAGCAAGAAATGCCCAGAAAAATGCAAAATGCAAAATGCAAAATGCAAAATGCAAAAAAAAAAAAAAGTAAAAGGTGACCAAAAAATGACCTGGGAATTAGCTGGGTGGGTTAGATGTAATCAGGGAAGAAATGTCCAGAAAACTGTTTTTAATTCTTACCATGGACTTAAAATTGTTGTTACATATAACTATTAACTATAACTATATTGTTGTAACATATACAACTCAGGCTTTAAGGTTTTTTTTTTCTTTTAACTTTTCTATTTTTGGGACTTATTTTCAGGTCATTTTCTTATTACTTTTTTAATAATTTCTTTCTAATTCTTGGACACTTTCTTATTAAGTTGCTCAGTGCCCTCTGCCCATGGTTTTGAAAAAAATCAAGCCAATTCATTCAGTTTTCAAAGAGTTTTATATTTAGTGGCTCACCTCTGACTGTAAAAGTGGTATAAAAAGTCAGAAATGCTTTTTTTGTAATATTGTAACAATGTAGGCATGTGGCAGCTATTGTAGCCATGTAAAGCTAATGCATTTATTTAAAAAACACTAACGTCAGTCTAGACAAGGTTTCAAAAATCTGCAGATGCTGCAAAAGAAGGGACAGGCATAAATGGACATGGACCAGTGCAGGGTGTTTATAGGTAACAGACGCCAAAATCTTTTCAAGATCGTTTGTAACCAAATTCATTTTGGACAAATAAATTCAAGCCTTGCAGGTATAAGCAAGTAGTGTATATGGTTTTATGTAGGAAATTGATTGTTGAAGTGAGTTAACTTTGAAGCCTGAACAAAATGGCTTGTTTTCTTTCAAAAACATGGGAAGAAGGCAAAGAGCAATGACAGCACAGAGGACCCCAAAAATATCAAGAAATTAATGAAAAGTAAAAGAAAATTATTTGAACATTTGTATAAATGCATAAATTTAAAATTAAAAAAGCAAAAAAATAAAAATAAAAAGGCAAGGAAATTACCTGGAAAAAGTGCTCAAATTATTGATTAATTATTGATTGATTGATATAATTATTGATATAATTATAAATATGTAGTTATGTTAATTATAACTATAGTTTTTCCCTTGCTTTTTTCCCCTCAACATTTTCCCTAGCTTTTTTAAAATTATTTTCTAAATCTACTAATTCCTGCAATTTGTGATACGTTGCTCATCAAGTTGCTCATGAACTTTTTTCTAATGACCACACCAGTGTGCTGAGGGTTCAAAGGTTTAAATACTTGTCAAAGGGGTCTGAAAGCAGCACAAGAAGTGATGTCACTGCAGGGTTTTCAAAGGGTTAATATACATTTGGCAAACAGGTAATTTTAAGTGTGAAGTAAAAAGACAGTATTAGGTTCAGGTTAAGATTTGTTACATCATGAATGTGGAGATTCATGCAAAAAAAAGCATTTGGTGAAAAAAGAAATTATAAGATGGATAAATGAAATTAGAAAATATTTGAAGGAATCAAGTACTCACAAACTTAAATGAAAAACTGGCATGACTCTTAAAGCCTAATATTTATAAAATTGAAGACATAAGACATTAAAAGACTTTTAAAGGACCTGCAGACACCATGCACTGATGCAGAATGTAGCCTATGAGTCTGTGATGAGGATCATTTTATATGCAGTGCAGAAAAAAAGTTACCAGCCAAGGCACTGTTACATAAAATATAACTAAGCACTGATTAATCAGGCTGCACCTGGAGACGACTGATGGACAATGCTACACAGTTTTTTAAACAAATATGAAGTATCATAATATTTTTTCAGATTATTTTCATTTTAAAACATCTCCACTAACACACAAGAGAGCTGGCTTCATGCATCACCTTAAACATCACACTGAGCTTGCAGAAGCATGTCAACATAAGACAAGGACATCACTTTGACTTTGCCAATTCCCCAAAACCAAGTGAAAGTGGACCAGATATTAATAACCGCTGTCCCGTCTTTATCTTTTAACCTTACTTAGCCTGCGTAGGGGGGGTAAAAGTCCCCGCTGACTGTGAGCCAAAATCAATGAAACATGGGACGTGCTGGATTTAGTTGATTTCTCAAGTGACCTTTGCGCTCCAGTGGCAACTCGACTCCTACAACCGGCTTTAAGATCAAGCCTGCTTCAGCTTCGCGGTAAATAACGTGTTAGATTAAGTGGTAACAGTCACTGAGCAGTGTGTGGTGGTTATTTAGAGGGGCAGTTCTTCAGTGCATCTCATTATGTTTTGAAGTCATGTAGAAGAGCTTATTTTGCAGCAGGCTGCTTTGAAGCTTTTATTACCCATCAGAAAGGTAATAACTGTGTGATCACTCTGTGCTGTCTGTAGTTGTTCTGTAATCAATGATTATAGGTGATGTATCTGCCTGGAATACGCCAGCCAATAGGGACTCAACAACCCTCTCATATGTCCGAAATGGAAAGGCTCCAGATATTCTAGATCACTGGTTCTCAACTGGTGGGTCTCAGTCCAAAATTGGGTCTGAAAGAACTGCAAGTGATTGTGAACAAGTCAAGTTTGTTAAAAAAGGGGCTTTTATTTTGAAGTGCTGTTTCCAAGTACAGCAGCTATTGTATTGCCCTGTTCTTGGTATTATTTGGCTTATTTACATATTGTGTCTTTGCACCATTTTTGTCACTGGTCTTGAAGCAATAATATAAAATTTTTTGGATTGCAGTGCTATTTATTTACTAAGTTTTAAGTAATTACACTTTATTCTTACATTATGTCTCATTTTATTTTGTTCTAAGCCAGTGGTTCCCAACTGGTGGTTCAAAAGTTGGTCGCACGTCTATTCTGAGTGGAAGTCAAGTTTGTAAAAATACCCACATGTTGTAGAAGAGCCGTTCTTTGCTGTAGTGTGTGAGACTTTTTTTCAGAGCACATAAACTGTTTCATTGCCCAGTTCTTGGTATTATTTGGTCAATTAGTTGCTTTTCCTGAGGTTTCTACCATTTTTCCCCTATTAAAGTTTTTTTTTGTGGGGAGTTTTTCCTTATCCTCTGTGAGGGTCCAGGGGCAGAGGGGTGTCGTATGTTGTAAAGCCCTCAGAGACTAATTATGATTTGTGATATTGGACTTTATACATCAAATTGAAATTGAATTGAGAGTGCTATTTCTGCAGCACGATGGGGCACGCCTTGTGATTGGCCTAAAATGAACTCTGACTTGATTAATCTGTAAAGCACTCTGGGTTGCCTTTGGGTGTGAAAAGTATTATTTAAATACACCTTTAACATGCTGTGCCTTCGCAGCGTTTTTGTCACTGAACTTGGAGCAATATTATATACACTTTTATGGTTGCAGTGCTATTTATTTACTAAGTAATTGCTCTTTATTCTTGCAATCTGTCTTATTTCACTGTGTTCTAAGCCCACATGTTCACATTGTGTGAAATAAAATTGAATCTGTGGTCATTTCTCTTTTGTGTGAACCTAGAGAGATATCTGCATCATGTGGCTAGACAGGTTGGGAGAACCATTGTTCTAGATGTAGTATATAAATAGTAGAGATATTACAAGAACAGGTATGCAAAATGGAAATAGGCAACACTTATTACAAGTATTGACAACTGTTGACAGACCATGAGTCCCTGTTTGATTTTTACCTTTTAACCCTTTGAAAACCTTAGCAAATTGGCTGGATTTCTTTCAAAAACATTTGAAGACAATGAGCAATGAAATTACCCAAAAATTAGCAAGAAATTAGCACAAAGTACAAGAAAATTACCTGTAACAAACACACACACACACACACACACACACACAAAGAAAGTTAAAAAAATAACAAAGAAATCAAAAAGTGCTTAAAAATATAATTTTGTGACATTTCTTGTAATTTGTGCGATGTTGCTTTTTCCTGTTTTTTGAAAGAAGTCAAACCAATTTCCGCAGGGTTCAAAGGTTTAAGAACTTGTGAAAGGAGTCCGAAAGCAACAAAGCAAGCAAAAAGTGATGTCGCTTCAGGTTTCAAGGGTTGCCCGTCTGCATAACTCAAATCAATTTTAAAAGAACAATCACAGGGAATTCCCCAGGAAACAACAGGTTAATCCACCTCATTCACTGTAAAATCTGACAATATCATTGTACTTTACAAAAATCTGGGAAAACAATTGAAAAAGGTAAAGTAAATATAACTATTCCTATGTTATGTTTACTTGATATCTATTTGTTAGGTTTACTTAAAATTTTGTTGATGTACTTCATTCTATGAAGTCTTAACTAAACTTGCTTTTTCTAAGTGACAGCAACTTAATCAAACCAAGTTAGTCTGACTTAACAGTTAGGTTAACTTGGTAGTATTTAGGAAAATGATTGCATTAAATAAAGTGAGCGCAACAAAGAATTGTTATTCTCCAATTGAATATGTCATTCTGATCTCTTGAGACAAAACTATTGTTTGTACAAAACAAATGAAATAATACAATCAAAACAAGTCCACTGTAAAGCCTTATTCAAAAAATCTTAAAACAAAT
>NW_024626926.1:0-1805 GCF_008729295.1 Plectropomus leopardus | reverse complement strand
GGTTAAATACTTGAGAAAGGCATCTGAAAGCAGCACAAGAAAAGTGATGTTGCTCCACATTTCAAGGGGTTGAAGACATGACAAATGGGTACATAATTAAACATTTATGGACCCATATTGTATCATTTTTCTAGTGAGCAAAGCGCAAAAAAACCCCAAACAAACAAAAAAAACCCAAACAAACAAAAAAAAAAAACAAAAACAGTAGATTCAGCATGATAGAATTTAATTTATGATAAAGTTTGAGCCTTGAAACAGTGTATATAGTCATCAGCATTGGGCTTGACAACCTAAGGGGTTTTCCATAATACAAGTTTGCATTAAAAAGTTTTTAAATGCAGTGTGTATTGATGTGTTATGTCTTGGGACCCTGGAAAGTGGCTATCTGGACTCATTATCAGACAAATCAATGATCTTACTGATGTTGATTGGTGTCTTTGACTTTGCAATCTATTGCATGAAAACCTCTATTGACACCTGGAGCAACAGTGGTAACAAAGCATGCATGAGAAACCGAGAGGTAGAAAACAGCAGGAAAGGAAATTCTATATTGTTAACTTTTAATGAGATCTTACTTTTTTTTGCTTTTTTTATGTTCTTTTTTTTACCTTTTTTTTGGTCACAGTTTCAGAACCTCAGAAAAGCAACATTGGCAACCCATTCTCATCCCAATTTGTCAAATATTGTGGCTTGGACAGTGCTGTTCATGTGTGTCCACCATGTGTTTGTTGTTGTCTGGCACAGAGTGTCAATTTACGCCTGTTAAATGCATTGTGTCTCTTCAAAATACACCCCCATTTTTACTGCAAATGTATAGTTTCAATTTGTTAGATGCATACAGTCTTTTTCTAAATAAACGTACAACCTCGGTAGAACACTTTTTATTTACATTTATTTTCTTATGCAAAAAAAGCACATGGTTAGGTTTAAAAAAAACAAAAAAACAAAAAAAAGGGTTTGTTGGACGCATCCTCTACCCCACCCACCGTAAAGAAACTTTTCTGCTCCTTAAATTATGAGAATGTGAATATATAATATAACAAAAACAAAACACTGTGAAATAAATAATTTAAAAACTATAAAATAAATAAAAGTCATTAATTTCAGCATTTCATACTGTCATTATCTACTGTTTTATTGTAGTTTTTATCCTGTTTTACTTTGAAAGCGAAGCTCATGTGTAATGTCTTGTTTTACTTCCTGCCTTTGTGACTGTCTGTCCAGCCCTCATTAGTTCCAGCTGTCCTTTGGCCTGTCCCTCGTTTACACTCTCATTGTCAGCCTATCCCTATGTTTCCCTCTTTTTGCTCGTATCTGCCTGCTCCATCTGTGTCTTGCTGTGATTACCTCTCTGTGTGTATACATACCTGTGTGTTTCCTTTTGTTCCTTGTGAGTTAGTCTGTGTTCATGGTGTCTGCTCCGGTCTCTCTGCTTCCCTGATTTCATCCCTGTTTCATCGTGATATTATGGTTTGTAATCAGTTTAGTTTTGGTTTTTCTGTCTTTTGTACTTTGCGTTTTGTTGCCTGTCTATTTGAAGATTTTATACCAGCAGTGTTAAAGCTCATTTTTTGTTGAAACCACCTTCCTCCCTGCTGCTTTGCATCTGCATCTTTATTTGAACTGAAATATATCACTGATGCCATCCGGCAGCGCGTCAGACCACTGCGACGTGCTGTCTGGTCTGACCTGTATCATAACGCAACAAAAAGTGCCGTCCGGTCGTGTTATAAACTGACACCGCCGGCCATGAAAGTTGGCTTTTTGTGTTGGTGTCACAATCACTGACCAAGCAGCAGTATTTG
>NW_024626925.1:0-5423 GCF_008729295.1 Plectropomus leopardus | reverse complement strand
AACCAACCTCGGCTTCTCGATGTCGTCTATTGTCTCAGGCAGCTTCTCATTCAGCGTCTCTGGAAGCAGCAGAGCCGCCAGGCCAGAGGTGACGGCCAAAGAGCAGATGATGATCTGAGGAAGAAGAGTCCATGCGTCCTCCAGCATCAGGATGAGCGGCGCCACTGAGACTCCCACGCGACTCACGAAGTTGTTGTAGCCCAATCCATTTTGTCTGGTGAGACAGAAGGTAAATCGATTAATCAATTAGTCCTCCACATGAAACCTTCTCTGTGACAGTGCTGCTTTTTTGTAAAAATATGTTCAAAATTTGGTCTAAGGTAAGTTATTCTCTAAACTGCGCTTGCAAAAACGGAAATAATTGGCTTAAAAATGATTTTAAGATTTACACGTCTTTGTTTCACTGATAAATATCCCCCAAGGACTGAGAGAAATCTGACATTTTCCACAATATTAATAATAATATTATTTCTTCCAGTGAATGGGATAGTCGTAAAGGTCCAGTGTTTAGGATTTAGGGGGATTTATTGGCAGAAATGGGGTAAGTATGTTATCTTTAGTATATAATCACCTGAAAATACAAATTTCTGTGTTTTCGTTACCTTAGAATGAGCCGTCTACATCGACACGGGGAGAGTGTCATCGATGGATATTAGTTTTCAGTTCTATTAGTTTCAGACACCATAGTTTGCAACCTTTTCCTGACGAGAGCACTGGAGGTGGTCTGACCTCTGCGGTAATTCGCCTTTTGGTGAAAAACTCCTGCAAGTCTGGATCTTACGTTATCAAAGTAAAAAGCTCATCACACATTAGCAGGTGCTGGTCTAGCAGCTCGTCTTAAACATGCCAAACAGCATCCGATAAACACTGATTTACTGCTTTATTCAGTGTTTTTAATCACCTTTTAATTTCATTCTAACCGGGAGCAAGCGGCTGGTTGCAATCCGCAGTTCTCACCACTAGATGCCACTAAATCGCCCTCAATTTTAAACACTGGACCTTTAATAATACCGCAGTTGAAAAGACTGAAAAAAAGAGACAACAAAAAGTAACACAAGACAATGTTAATAAAATTTCAATAACTGGTGAACTAGTAAAGTGATGCACACAATGTAACAAAAGAAATTATAAGATTAATGGACAAATAAAAAGAAATTTAGATTTTTTTTAATTATCTAGACCTTAATTTCATTCCCTAAATTTTGAAAGAATGTTCAGGGAAATCACACCTTAAATATCCTGTAATATCTTACCCACTGACTTTTAAAGTGTTTCAACCTAATTGGTTTTATGATTGATGATTTTATTATTTGAAGCTTTTGATTTTTTAAATGTTCTCTTATGCTGAATGGGCTGCTTTTGATTGTAACAGACTTTGTGCTGCATTTCTTATGTGAAAGGTGCTATATAAACGTTATTATTTTTATTTTTATTATCTTCCCTGATACGAATGATGAGCATAATTTTGCAGCTTAATGCAGCTGTGTGACGGTAACTGACCTGATGACTGTGGGGTAAAGCTCTGTTGTGTAGAGGAAGACGGTCGTGAAGGACGCCTCTGATAGGCCCTTTCCAAGAATGGCAACAACAGCACGTAAATGCCGCAGACCTACAAATTAATTAATAATAATTAATAAAATCAAACATTCAACCAACTTCACACAACAAGAAGACAGACACTTAAGTGTCAGCTCAGTCTAATTCACAAATCAACGTGTTTATGTCATTTCTGTAAAATGTGAAAGAAAATTATGACTTTGTGGTAAAAAGATGTTTATGGCGATGCAGATGCCCGTCAGCAGCAGCGTGCCAGCTTGGCACTTCCTCCGTCCAATGATGTTGAGAAGGCAAAAGAGTATCAGCTTCGCAGGGACCTCGATGGCCGCGTAGATGAAGTGTGTGAGGTGCATGTCTAAACCAAATCCACTGACGTTCAGGCTGATTCCATAATACGTCGTTGCAACTCCAAACCTGCAGAGTTTAACAGTAAATCATTGCTGATTGTTTTTTTTTTTGTGTTTTTTGTAGGAATTAGTCGAGGGGATGCTCACCACACAATCCCAGTCTTTAGAGCTAACTTTCTCATCTTGGGGGTCTTGATGAGGTGAAGGTACGTGTAGTTTTTGTCCTGCTTGTCCAGGATTTCCATGTTGGAGAGTGTCTGCACAGAGGCGGATAAATAATGTCAAAAAAAGTTCCCATTTTCTCAAGTCTTAAATGATTTTAAGTTGTAGTCCTCTCTCGCTTGTGTTTTTTTTTCCTCTTTTATGAAGCCCTCACGATTATGTTTTTGATTAACCCCTTAGGGCCCGCTTTAATTTTACACACACTGGTATTGCTCTGCGCGCAAAATGTTCTTTTCAAAATTAGCTTTACATAGTATTATACATTGATATGATTTTATTCTTTTATTGAATTTTTTTTCAACCAACATCAGTCATAATTATAAATATCTAATATTTAATCATTTTCTGAATTTTAACACTTTAAATGCTATGTTTTTAGATGGGAAAAAACACAAAAATGAATTATTTCCAAACACTACACACAAAGTAGTTCATTATTAATTATTATTATTTCAAAACCTATATATTTTATTCATTTATTTTTTATTGTCACAGCCTGGGATATGTCAGTGATTTGCAGCAGCATTGATTGTAACAGTGCACCTAATGGAAATAGCATGCACAGTATTTTCTCCATGTGCCAAATGTAGTAAAAATGACGTCATCCAGTGGAAAATAATAAAAATGACAAATTCCTAGGTAAAAGCCCAGAATGACACCCAGAAATAATGCAATGCATGTTTTCATGCTTTGATGGCTGTGGGATCTTACTGACGCTCGGATCAATCTTCAACTAAAAAAAAAAAATCAACTAAATTATCACTATTTTGGATTTGATCCATCAACCCCATGTTGAACTTTGTTCATGTCATAGCGCCCTGAAAAACAGGCTCTTAAAACGGCTATGTTGAAAACGATGGATTTCAGTGCAAATATGGACACGTGGATATTGTTTTGAGATATAATCAAATTTCAAAAGTGAAATTTTCCTTTAAGCGATATGTGTGAGCAGATCTGACATACATAAAATACTATACTATGTTATTTTTAGGATTTTTAGATTTCAGACTCTGTCACCCTCCAGTTTTACTGTTACAAAAGGCATTCTGGGAGAAAGCAGTGCACAAATTCACCCCGACCCCTAAAGTAATGACAGCAGGACACTGGACTGAGTAACACATACGCTGCTCCAGTTTTCCCTTTTCTTTTTTACAAACACAAACATATGAGTCAGTACAACTTATGTTAGAAAAAAATAGAAATATATTTGCTGTAAACACATCCATTCAAACTTACCTCTTGTTTAAATGTGGATGACAGTTTTTGTTTTTTGTTGAACTTGGCACATTTGTCAAGATAATAGTGGGCTCTGTCCACTTTCCCGTGGGCTAAAAGCCAGCGTGCAGACTCAGGGATCCACCTGCAATCATATTCAAAATGGACACATGAGTTTGGACAATATTAAATTAAAAATCATTATAATAATTAATAATGATATTTTTTTAAAAATTGTAATAATTCATTAAATTTACACATTGAGAAAAAAATGAAAAAAATGTGAATTAAATCAGTGTTTCAATATGTGAGAAAAACCCTCAGAGTAACCCATAATGTGTCTGATTTTCATTTACAGTCATTTTTAAAGGCACGGCTTCCTCTGCCTTTAACATATGTGTTAAGTTTTAAATAAAAAAAAACCTAATTTAAAGCACTTAAACGCAGCAAGTCTATATTAAAAAAAATGTTCCTTTAATTGTTCATTTTGTGAAAAACTATAATATAAGTTTGTTTCACTCACCACCAGCTGAACACTGCAAGGATCAGCGGAGCTGTGACCGTCATGATCAACGTCCGCCAGTCATTCACCAAGAAGGCAAAGGCAGCCAGCAGCATGTTACCGACAGACCACGCCAGGCTGGCGATCACGATAATGAGCGACCTACGGTCTGGCTCCACCCACTCAACACCTGCAAGGTGTGTAAAATGCCAAAATAAATTTATGATAAAAATTCATTTATGATGCAGTTTCTCTCCTTGTCCTTACGTGGATTCAGCAGGAGTTTGGTGGTTTGTAATTTGTAGTTTATTCATTTAAAAAGGGACATTAAAGCACATTTGAGCAAATATAAATGCAGCAGAATTAGTCGCGGAGCTAGTTTTCATTTTTCAATAAATCCCTTTCCTGATGTTAAAAAGCATCCTAAAATAATAATTTAAAAAATACTACATGAAGATACAGTTTTCACAATGGTTAAGACAAACAACATTACAATAAAAAGGGACGCTATATAGTTTAACATGTAGTACAAGTTAAGAATATACAACTTTATATAATAATATAAGTGGATGCCACACAGTTTACATTGCTACTGTTAATGTACTTTTGTCCTCTGCGTGAATATTGTTTTTTTTCTTTTGCTTTGTTTCTCTTCATTTATTTCTATTGTTTGTTACCTGCCAAAGGACTGTGGATGTAAATCGCAGCCCTGCTAACTCCTGCTTATTTACGTTTGTATCACACTGATGTTCATTAATATGATACGTCCCTTTAAAATAAAGAAATAAAGTATGAGCTAGTTTAAAAAAGTTACAACTTGCCTTAAATCAGTGCTGACATTATTAATTCTTGTTAAACCATTAGATCAGATTAGATGTGTTTGTTCTTTAAACTCCTAAAATCCTAAACCTGTAATATCGAATTATTTTGAGAAAACGACACGTGACGTATCATAACTTATTATGGTGAACTTTCTTACAAATGACTATTGATGTGATGCTGACTCCGGTCAGTCCAAACCCGGTGAGAAACCTCAGCACTGAAAACACAACGAAGGAGTTTGAAAACGCGCTGGAGAAGCCAAACACGATGGTCGCGACGTACGAGGTCATGAGCATGTTTCTCCTCCCGTACCTGGAAATGGGAGTGAAAAAGTAAAATAAATTTAAAGATTTATCCCCAAAAGCAAATTGGATTTTAAATTCAAAATGAAAATGTTGACACACTTTATATAAACATACTTATCAGAGAGGAATCCGAAAACTACGGCCCCCATCATCACTCCAAGAAAGAAGATTGTGCTTGTGGTTTTTGTCAGGCCTTTTCTGTCACAGACAAGGTCCCACTGGAAGAGCAGATACCGGAGAAAAGGCCATTAAATGATCTATTTAGGTATTTGTTTTCCAAAATAAAACAAAAATCAGGATCAGAAATACGATACTGATCCTCAGGGGAATCTGAGATATGTCACAGTTGCTCTTATATATGAGAACTGAGAATTATAAGAAAATAAAAGTCAATGCAAGAGCAGGTAAGAGTTAAGTCGAGTATTAATTGGAACCAATTGTATTTAAGCACAA
>NW_024626924.1:0-3102 GCF_008729295.1 Plectropomus leopardus | reverse complement strand
CAAAACAATGTAACATTTCCCAAAACAACGTAACATTTCCCAAAACAACGTAACATTTCCCAAAACAATGTAACATTTCCCAAAACAATGTAACATTTCCCAAAACAACGTAACATTTCCCAAAACAATGTAACATTTCCCAAAACAATGTAACATTTCTGTTATTATGTTAATGTTTAAGCGTTTTTTTCATGTCATGATAACCTCTTCAAACAGGGACAAATGTAAATAAATTCGTTTTTATTCAATAATAAATCAATGAACCATCGATGAACCTGTACACATGCAACATACTCAGAAGCACTCAGATCTTTTAATGCAGTAAAAGTACTACTATAGAGTAGAAATACTATCTGCCTCCTTCAGCCGATGGTTAATATTCTGCTCAGCTTCCTCTGTGGTGACGAGGAAACGCTGCCCTAGGATCAGCTGCTTTTTATTTTTTTAATAAAACAGTTTCTTCTTTCTGAGGACTGACTGGTTTCTGCAGACTCTCTCACACACTGAAAACTGAGAAAAAGTGTTTCTTCCAAGGAAATTTTGTAAAAAAAAACAAAACAAAAACAAAAGTTTTTAAAAATATATAAACTAGCTGTTTATGATATTGAAAGTTTCAGTTTTGATTTTGATAATTTTTTTTTTTATTATTTAAAAAAAAAAAAGAATAGGTGCAAGAGCTTGTTCTTGATCAGAAGAGGGGATGTTTTTTTTGTTTTGTTTTTTTCCCTCCTCAAAACTACAAATATTCCTGACTTTTGTCCTTGAGCCTCTGAGTGACTGTCGACCCCACATGATGTGTTCAAGGACCATCAGAAATGTGACAATCCCATGACAATTTCTATTTTTGTAGTTTCTGGCTGAGACAGGTTATGTCGTTTTGGTGATTTTTGATTTTGGCGGACACATTTGTGGTTTGGAAGGCACGTCTTCTTTAAAAACAAAAATCGAGAGGAAAAAAATCAGAAAACATTTAAAAGAAAAAGAAAATTGACAAAAGTTTTTAAAAATAAGCAAAATTTTCTAACAAAAAAAGTCAAAACAGTTACGAGGAAAAAATATCAACATTTTTTAGAGATCACCACATTTTAAAGAGAAATAATTAATACAAATTCATAGAAAAAAAAGTCACGAAGTTTGAAAAAAAAAAAACATTGCTGAAAAGTTTTTAAATGACCAACAATTAAAAACAACAAAAAAAATTATTTTCCTTTTTTTTTTAAATGTTGGTGATTTGGAAAAAAACCCGTTTGGTGATTTGATTTTCTTCAAATCTTTTGGGCCCCAAATTTCCTCAAATCCCAGAGAAGCTCTCTGCTGTTGGAAAAGACACATTTTCTTCTAAATCTTGACACAAAAACATGAAACTGTAAAATATTTCTCATTTTATTTTATTTCTTTTTTTTGTCATGGAGTAACTTCCTCTTTTGATTATTTTTGATTATTATTTGTGATTGATCATGAATATTGATCAGATGAAGTTTTCTGAATCAGTCTGAGAGTCAAGCTGAAAAAAGACTGGGACCGGAAGTCTGGTACGTACCTCCACAATAAAAGTGTAACATCAGTTTTGTATTAGTTAAATTATTTCATGTCAAAAATGTGAAAAACATAAAGAAAATGTTTTGATCAAATTATTATTTTAGACCTGTGACATAATTACATAATCACTCAATCAAGACAGAAACTTTATGAACTATTTTGATAATGTGATTATTTTTTATATAAATTTTTTTTTTAAATTACATTCAAACATATTTGGGTTTGAGGCAAAACAAGTTTGAGGACATTAATATGGAAAAGGGCACTTTTTTTGTTTGTTAAACTATGAAGAAAATAATCATATTGAAGTGATAATGAGAAAAGAAGAGATTATAATTGTTATTAATTATAAAATGGTTACCTCTGTTCCTGACATGTTTGAGATCCCATTAAATTTAGAGGGAAATTAGATCTGAGAGGTTTTAGTTGAGGGTGCGGCTTTTGTGGTTTTTGTCAGAGTTAATATTTCTGCACTATATCATGTTTCTACCCTGAACCCTAAACGCCCTAAAATCTTTGAAATGTCCTAAAATCCCCCAAATGTCGTAAAACCTTAGAAACGTCCTAAAACCCTAAAAATGTCCTAAAGTCCTAAAATTTCCTAAAATCCTAAGAATGTCCCAAAAACCTGGAAATGTCCTAATATCCTGGAAATGTCCTGAAGCCCCCCAAGATGTCCTAAAATCTCAGGAATGTCCTAAAGGAATTCCTAGAAATGTCCTAAAATTGTGGAAACATGTTTGGGGCTGCTGTGACTGGCCCCTGGCCCCTGGCCCCCCGTCATTTAGCATAAGTGGCCCCCAAACACAGCAGGTTGAGTCACACTGTTTAAATGTTAAGTCTTCTTCTTTTTTTAATTGAGTGAGCATTAGTGGGAGGAGCCTGAGCTCTGAGGTCTGATGTCGTCATCGCTGCGTCTCTGTGATTTTTGTGAACGACACAAAAACTTTGAAGTGTGCAGCAGGACTTTTACTTTGAAGGCTGAGACAGGAAGTGTGAGCGGGCTGCTGATCAGCTGCAGATCTGAGATCAGATCTCTGATGTTTGAACCAGCTCGGGTGTCAGACTGCGGCTCACACACCGCGCACTGCAAACTGCTCACTGATTGTGTGTTTGTTTGTTTGCGTGATTGTTTGTTTGTTTCTGTGATTGTGTGTTTGTTTGCGTGATTGTTTGTTTGTTTGTTTGTTTATTTGTTTGTTTGTGTGTGTGTCGGAGCGCCGCTGCGTGCAGACTGAGAGCCGGATGATCCGGAGGTGAGCCGGGTCTGAGCTGCGGGTCTGAGCTGCGGGTCTGAGCCGGGGAATGAGACGCTTCGGGCGGCGCTGAGCTGGCTCTGGCCGGCCTCTGTGCGGCGGATCGGGACCGGCGGATCGGGACCGGCGCGGCTGCAGCGGTGAGTCCTCACAGCGAACACGACAAACATACCGACAGCTGAACCTGCAGTTTAAAACACCTCTGCAGAAAACACAACTTATTTCGACGCTTTGAGACTGAAGCTCGCTCTGGAGCAACAGGTCCGCGCGCACAGTCAGGCTGGCGGAGGTGAGCAGGGGCGTTTCT
>NW_024626923.1:0-2707 GCF_008729295.1 Plectropomus leopardus | reverse complement strand
GTTTTCTCAGGCTTCAGAGGTTTAAATACTTGTGAAAGGCATCTGAAAGCAGAAAAAAAACGTAATGTATCTCCAGATTCAAAGTCATGGAAATTTTGGATAAAAACGTGCACTGACCTGCTGTGGGAGACTGCAGCTCTGACTTGTACTTAAACTCCTCCGTGTTGGTGGAGCTCCCTCCACGTTTTTTTTCAGTGGGTGTTTCCACAGCTGGGTGGTCTGCAGGACAGAGCCCTGTCTGTCTGTCTGTCTGTCTGTCTGTCTGTCTGTCTGTCTCTCCGTCCGTCTGTCTGTCCATCTGTCCGTCTCTACCTGCAGGTCTGAACCTCCGTCCTCAGGCCACATAAACACCACACCGTCACAGTTCAGCAGCTGTTGGCGTCTCTCTTGTTCACTTTAGAAAACATGATTTGTGATTAAGAGTCTGAAAATGTTGAATATTTGTCATTAACTTTAAATTTGAGTTTATTTATCATCACACAAGATGTGATAAAAACAAGTATTTTAGGCCGAGGCGCCTGCTCTGTCAGCGACTCGCTAACTGGCGCTGTGTCTTTTTAATGTGCTGTATTTACTGATTTATTTATTCATTTTCAGAGGCAGGCGTATGAATACTTTCAGCATTTTGCTGTTGTTGTTGTGGGGGACTATTTCACTCGTTAAGTGACTATGCCTGGTGCTTTATTTATTGTTGTTTGTTGTGCTGTACTTTTCTTATTTCTTGCTGTATGTTGACCATGGTGACAAATGAGTTTCCCCTTTGGGGATTAATAAAGTTAATCCTATCCTAGCTTAAAAAAAAGAAAAACAAATATAGCATAAATTGTGCAGGAGAGGTTAAGAAACCCAAACAGGCTTACAGTAAAGAAAAACCTCTAAAATTTACAATCTATTCAAATTCTGAAAGTAATTAACATAACAAGCAAAACAAGTGGTTATAATAATCCTAAATGGAATAAAGTGGGGGTCCACTGATGGTTTTTCAGGGTCAATAGATTATTAGTAGTAATAAATACAAATATTTGGAACTGATACGCATTTACGATAAAAACTAAAATCTTTCTGTCAATATTTAGACAGAAAAGAGTCTTAAAATGTTTTCCATCTTCACATCAGGCGGCTTCAGATTCATCCTCTGTCTGCTTTGTTAGTGTTGATTCAGTCCAAGCAAGAGTTTTGGAGGTTTTTGGGGTGGTGAACTGGGTTTGGGGGGTTTTCATGTGCTGGTTTCAGGACTGGATCATCCGATGAGGCTGGTCCGGATCACCTGCTGGTGGAAGAGTCCAGTTACAATGTTGTGAATCACACCAGAGAGAGAAGTTTCATCTCTGTGTCTCAAATTCAAATGACTTCCCTCATTTGAGTATCACTATTATCTTCACAGATGCTTTTACCGGCTTGAAATCGCTGATGGGCTTAAAATACGTCATTAAATCGGTCGATGAGGCGGCTGGACGTCTCACATTTACAGTGTGCCGCTGTTTTCTAACAATCTAACACTTAAACACAAACTGGAAGATGAGGCTGTGTGTGTGTGACCGACAGCTGACGCTCCTCTGCGTGCGTTTGTGCGTGTGTGTGTGTGTGTGTGTGTGTGTGTGTGTGTGTGTGTGTGTGTGTGCGTGTGTGTGTGTGTGTGTGTGTGTGTGTGTGTGTGTGTGCGTGTGTGCGTGTGTGCGTGTGTGTGTGTGTGCGTGTGTGCGTGTGTGTGTGTGTCCACATCAGTTGTGTAATGTTGTACTGACTCCTGCTGGTTGGATCTGTGTATCACAGAGTAACATCATAGTTATTCATGATGTACAGTACATCATGAGTAACTATATTATATTATATATTTTTTTTCATTTATCTTTAGTTTGTTCTTTGTTTTTTGGCTGAAAATAAGTTTCATAAAGGTCCAGCTTGTTTCCATTGAGGCCAAAGAAACCTCACACTTATAATTATAATAACTTATAATTTGAAATTTGCTTTTCAGAGTCAGAATAAGAATTATCATCAAGTAGGTTTTCACTTTAACGGAAGTCACTTTGTTTTTTGGTGCACATATTTAACAATGAACATATTAACTCTTTATCACTTGAATTGATATCAGTTTTTTTTTTCACTAGCATTTAGAGTAGCCCACTGCAGCCAGGAAGAAACTGTGTTTTAGGCATTAGATTATTTATTTGTTTATATTTATTTAAACAATATAAAACGAAGGTTTTAGACACATTGCCTCCTTCATAGATTAATAATATCAGTCTGCTCTCATAACTCACACATCGCACTGAAACTGCTGCTTTCTTCTGTTTTTGCTGCTCTGTTTCTGTGTCAACACGTCTTCAGCGCCATGATACAACAAAGTGTTAAACTAATCAAAATTAGAAAAATGTTTACCCTCATGAACCCAAAAATAGTTGATTTCTGCCCCCAGTCAAAATAAATAAGAAAACTTGACTTGATGTACTTGATGACTGAATGATGATTTTAGTTTAATTCTTGTAGTTCTTACCTGGATCTTCATCATCTGTTCCTCCGTTGTGTGTGTGTGTGTGTTACTGCAGGGAAGGACGAAGTGCGGGGACAGCTGGACAGCGCGCTACAGGACGTCAACGTGCGTTACGCCGTCCTGGAGGAGACGGAGAAACGAGCCGTGTGCCGAGCGCTGATCGAAGAAAGAGCGCGCTACTGCAGCTTCGTCAGCATGCTGAAACCTGTGCTGGTC
>NW_024626922.1:0-1894 GCF_008729295.1 Plectropomus leopardus | reverse complement strand
GCTGCACTGACATTTATTTAGGCTGAGTGAAAAAAAAGCTGTTACAGACTAAAATGACTTGATAAAAAGATGATTTTTTTGGTGCGGCTGCCGTCTTTCCCACACATTACTATTTTTATTCCCCTCTCACGTCTGTATGTTGTTTTTCATTTCTCACTTTCCCCCTTTCTACTTTGTATTCCTCCCTCAACTCCACAAAGTGTTACATTCTGACTTTCCTCTCTTGCACGCTTTCTTCCAGCCCTTCGCCTACAGTTTTTCCTCCCCAACACCGTCTGACTAAAATGTGCTGATTATTTGCATTACCTTTCCATATCTGATTCAGTGTACGGTTGGATTTTCTTCTTCTTTGGTATAAAGGACACCCCCTCCCCCCACACTATCTTATATTCCCACACACTAATACTGCCTCTTTGTGCAAAGGACAGTAGGCCAGATGAGAGCTGCAGAATACAGAGGAGAGAAGGTGAGATTAGAGGTCAGAAAACAGACACTGCCTACCAAGACCGTTTATCGCATTCTTCATGCTGGGGCCAGCCAGCAGGGAGCGAGCCACTTACAGTCATTTTGCTTTTTTTTTTTTTTTTTTTTTTAGCCAAGCAGCAAAGTGAGGAATTTAGTCTTTGACCCCAGCTGCTGGAGCAGATTCATCTCTGGTTGTGTTGACCAAGTAGCATCATTCCCATTGCAATAACAGCAGCTGCACAACAGCTTTTTTATTTCATTCTTTGCCTGGGGTATTTTAATTGTGAATTAATTACTCAATCCCATGCACATGTACAGGCAGCCTGTAGCTCTGCAGGTAATTGCTTTTCTTTACAGTATTGTTGTATTGTAACATGTGAGGCAATCATTTCGGAAGAAAAGATCTTAGCAATCTCAATGCAGCATTTTTTCCCCCTTTTTCCCTCTCTGACTCCTCAACAATCCCAGTTTATGTGGAGCTGCAATTTGTATGCGATCAGCGTGCATGACAGCAGTTGTTTTTCTTTGCTTGTGTTGGGCTTTCTAGCAGAGATGCAACGATTACTGCTTACACTCACGTAAACAGCAATGTCAGTGACAAACTACTGACATCATGACTATTATGAACATGGTGGAGGCTTTCTACACCACCATGTATGCAAAGGGTGATGCAACCAACCTGTTGCATTTTAAATGGCAGTAATAATGTACATGCACATCCCTGTATGTAAAAGAAAATGTTCTCTTTTATTTACAGAGCCTGACGTCAACGTTAGCCTGATGAAATCCATACAATTATTTTCTAAAACTTGAACTATCAAAGGCTTAAAACACATTAAACAAGTAGTGTATAGTTTTCCACGTGATAAAGTCTACAGAGTGTCCCTTTAAATAACTAAAAATACAGCTAAGTTCTATAGAAGAACTATACTGTAGATATTTCGTGCCCCGTGGCCTCAGTGAGCTGCTGATAAGCCACCTCAGTATGTAGAGACCAACATTGTCCTGAAATGTCATTTGAGGTCGTTGTCGAGGGGCGGTTTGGATGAGATGTGAGTATTTAGCTTTCATGGCCACTCGGTACAGAAGAGAAGAGAGTGTGAATAGTTGAAGGCAGGACAAGGACAAGCGCTGATTGAAGACCAGCCAGAGACCAGTGACAGCCTGCAACACACATTTTACAGGTTTTGACACAGTCAGCCATGAAAAGCTGCATCTAAACTCTAAGTTACCACTGCAATATGAAAATATATTTTTCATGAATATAAATTTAAAAAAAAGATGGTTCATTATTTGCCTTAGGGAAAAAGAAATCAATTTCTTATTGATTTAGATTTTCCAAAATTAGTTTTTAAAATATAATAAGGTCCTAAAGTTTTGTTTTCGCTTTAAATGAATCCACAATTCATTGGTGAAATCGTGGACTATC
>NW_024626921.1:0-2261 GCF_008729295.1 Plectropomus leopardus | reverse complement strand
AACAGTATATCACTCTATTAACGCAGGTGTACAATAAGCCCTAAATAAAGCAACATGGATCCGATAAATAACACATTTTTTCACATTCTTCAAATTACTTAGAGCTCTTAGCTCCTAAACAAGTGCTGATAACATCTTCGCTGTTGAGAAACAGTGTCAGTTGTAGTATCTGCGCGGTATCTACATGGCTAAGTACATCCCCGGACCATCTGTCAAACACTCACAAAACAGACACGTCTCATAAATAGCACCAACCTGTTCACTGGAAAATGCTGTCAACGAAGATGCAGAAGAAACGCTAAAGACGCTAAAAACTAAAAATGTAGGCGATAACGTTTTATTCTTCGGTCCTTTCAAAGGAGTAAACGAGCACGTGGGGCTGCTGTTTGGACTGCTACTGGCGCGTTACGCTATCAACCACGTCGCGAGCTGAGAAAAACTTCTGTTTTAAAGTGAATATACATACACATATACATATCTGATATTTTGACGGCAATATTTAACTCTTGCAGAGACTGTAAAACAGAAAACGCCTCATATACTCGGTGAATGTGCTAAATCTTTACCGCCCGCATGTCGTCGCCGTTCATTGGTGGAGCAGCCGTGGGCTTGTTCCTTCCGCCTGATGCAACAAGCCGCACCCCACCTACTACACTGCTGCGTTCAGGGACTGCACGACTTCTGTGTGCCAGAGTAAGCATCGGCGCAAGTACCGTGTTCAGACCCGACTAATCGACTTTTTATTTAAATTTTAAATGATCATTCGTCTAAAAAAGCTTTAAAATCAAGTTTTCAATTACTTATTTTGTTCAGTTACCAATAAAAATCCCAAAAATGTATTAATTGTTACCTACAATTTTAGAAAACAAAGAAAAAACAAGCAAGTGATCTCATTTTAAAAGATGGGAACAGTGAATGTGTGTCTTTTCTTTTTAATAACTGAAGGAAACTTATCAACAGTGTCAGGAAGGTTAATTTTGAAATGTAATAGGGTACAGATACAAGTTACCATATTTATACCATAATTAATGTTATGTAACTATTTTAATTAATTCATCAAAGTAATGTAACTCATTGCATGTGATTACTTAAAAAAAAAAACACTTTGCTAACAAATGTTTTAAACAAGGCAATAAAGCGGAAAAGACCTTAAAATGTAAGTGCATAAATGTTGCAATCAAATCTGTCTGAAAAGGTTATCACATTTTAAAAGATGGGAACAGTGAAAGTGTATCTGTTCTTTTTAAATAAATGACTGAGGAAAGTAATCAATTAGGCCTATCAAAAATGTTGACAAATTATCTGCAAGACGATTAATCAGGTAATCACTTTGGTATAAAGTAGGCTACAGGTATAAATTTAAAGAAAATGAAAATACTCACTAAGTTAATTTAAGTACTTATGTGCAGTTTTTTTTTTTTTTTAAATGTACTTGTTTTTGACATTTTATTGCCAAACTCGACTGCCATTTACAACCGTCAGCTCAATGATTGGTACTAATGATTGATACTGCCACTCTGACGCACAGGAAGAGCCATGAACGCAACATAAATCCAAACACCGATCTGCTTAAAATGTATTTTCCAACACGTGTGACTGAATGCTGCCCAATTTAACACGAAATTTAACAGTGGAAGTGTGCCCCCCCATCTTTTTGTTTGTCATAGCGGGGATTCTCTGTATGTAACAGCACATAATTTTAAACAATCATGTCCACTGATGGAATAAAGTTGAATCATCTTATTGATCCACGTTTCCAAATAGGCTATAACACGTGGCAAACGTTCACTTTCTCCACCCCACATGAAACCATTTGTTCTAGTTCATCACATATTCTCTTAAAATATTAATTTATGGAAAAATAAAAGTAAGGTTAAGCTGATGCAATAGTCGGCTTCTTTCATCGAGCATGTTTTTTTTGGGGGGGGGGGGGTAATGTCACGTCTTTGAACAGCTTCTATAATATCATTAATGTTCAGATTCGGCAAAATTATAAATTGCTTTTTTTTTACATTGATGTTATCACTCTAACAATCATTAAAGCTCTCGTCAGTCAACCTGACCTGGCAGTGACATTTCTCTGGACCGCATAGTCTCACAGACACACACACACACACACACGCTGCATGCCACGTATGCCTGATTTGGAGGCAAATAAAACGCACAAATCTACTGCCTCTACCGACTCACCATACTACAGTATCGCCTATGCGTTCGGATTTTAAAGCATGAACTTAATAATTAGTGATAAATACCTTTTT
>NW_024626920.1:0-2450 GCF_008729295.1 Plectropomus leopardus | reverse complement strand
GTGCTGCTCCTCTGCAGAGACAAAACACAGTACTAAGGGAAAGTATTTGGTGAAAACTAATACAATTTAGGAAATATCTATAGGGGTGTTAAAACATCAGGGTGCTAAAATGAATGATGGTTAGGTAAGACCAGACAGATGTGTCAGACCGATGTTTTCTCTCATCTTAAATAGGGGTTCATACTTTTCAGTGGTGGACAGTATTCACATCCTTTACTTAAGTAAAAGTACTAATGCTACACTGTAAAAATACTCTTACACAATTTTAAGTCCTGCAATGAAAATTTTACTTAAGTACAACTAAGTACATATGTTTAGGAAAAGGTACTTTAAGTATAAAAGTAAAATTACCCAATGCAGCAAAAAAACTGAATTAAAAAAAACACATAAAAACTCAAAATTATATTTTAAAAAATCTTAAAATAATTTAAAGCAAAATAGTTGGCAATTAATTTTTTGTCAGTCGACTTATTAATCAATTAATCATTACAGCTGTAATTGTATAAACTGTTTGGCAAATTCATTCATAATAAAACATTTTTATAAACTCTTGTGTGTTTTATGTAAAATTCTTCTCTGTGAAGTAACTAAAGGGTTGAAATAAATGTACTGAAGTAAAAAGAACAGTATGTCCCTCTAGAATAAAGTTGAAAGTGACATATAAAGAAAATACTCAAGTACAAGTACCTCAAATTTGTGCTTCATTAGAGCACTTCAGTAAATGTACTTGGTTACACTTCACCACTGATACTATCAGAGTGTTAAAGGCAGTTTTGTTATTTTTAAGTCCTGGCCAGATTCATCAGTGACTTACGACTGTTACAACATAACCTCTGATCCCTTTTGAATGTTTCTCACCCTGCATGTACACAACCAAGAGTGTGTAGCAGATAGTAAGTGGCGTCCAAAACCTGAGGGCCTCTGTTGCAGAGAGGAAGTGTTGATTGATGATTGATACAGCGGCCACCACAGCCACAGAGAAAGTGATGACCATAGTCCTGCACAGCATGGGCAGCAGGCTGCGGCCTGATGTGAGCAGGCTGATGCAAATGCCGCAGTAGCGCTGTGAGCTGTGGAGTTTATACAGAGCCAGGACGTGGTGCAGCAGCCATGTGGCCTGCCGAGCCAGGAACCAGCTGAGTGCTGCTGCCAGGAGCAGGCAGAGCCAGCTATGCGACGCCCCCTTGTGCAGAAAGGACAAACTGCAGCTCAGGGCGCAACCTAGAGAGAACTGGCTTTGGACTAACAGCTGCTGCAGAAATTTCTTGTACTCCTGGGGAATAAAGGAGCATATGATCAGAGCTGATGGATGAAATCAAAGCAGATGATGGGTGTTTGTTATAATAGATGTTTATGAGTCATCATGATGTGATAAGTTCCAGAAATTAACTTTGCAAAATTTAAGCAGAAGCAACTGGCAAATCAGGCGATGTATACTGAGCAAAAATTTAAATGCAACTCTTTTAGTTTTTGCATCCATTTATCTAACACTTAAACTTATTTCTCTCAAATTCTGGTCACAAAGTTGTTAAGATCTGTATGTGAGCACTTCTCTTTTTCCAGTCCACCTGACAGGTGTGGCATATCAAGATGCTGATTAACCCATTGATTACTCTGAGCAAATTGGGTGTCTTTCAAAAACATTGGGGGGAAGGCAATGAGAAATGAAAGAAGAAATAACCCCAAAATGAGCATTAAGTTAGTAAGAAGTACCTGAAAATTTGTTTAACAAAATAAATAAATAACAGAAAAAAATTGAAAAGGTGCTTAAATTTTCAACCAGAGCAGTTACCCATGAACAGTCAGTTGACATGCAACAACTCTGGTGGACATTCCCGCAGTCAGTATGCAACGGCACACTCCCTCAAGACTGTGATCAAACTGCACATTTTAGAGTGGCCTCTTACTGTGACGATCCCAGAACACACCTGTGTGGTAATGCTGCTGTTAAATCAGCATCTTGATATGCCACTCCTGTCAGCTAGCTGGGTTTTGGCAAAGGAGGAGGGCTCACAAACAGATTTTAACAAATTTGCAACCATAATTAAAGAGAAATATATTTAATGAGAGCATTTAAAACGTCTTAGATCAACCTGTGAAAATGGCATGTCAATTTTTGAGAATCAGGCATAGTTTTTATCACATAATAAGTTTCTTACTTGTCCTGCAGTAAACAATCCAGAGACACCTCGAAGACAAAACTCTAGTACCACCAGGGCGGCAACTCGGGAGCCCACTATAGCCAGCAACCCCGTCAAGATGACAAAATGGAGCATTCCAAAAAGTCCAGGTCTCCTGTGATGACTGGGGGTCTTCTGGCTTGATGAGTCTTTATCATCTTTATCCTTCCAACTGCGAGTTGTAGAGAAACAAATTAAGTAAGAAAATAATATTTTGTTGAGAATGGTGAGAAAATGGATGTTTAGCTAACGGATCAGGTTATAAAAAAT
>NW_024626919.1:0-4389 GCF_008729295.1 Plectropomus leopardus | reverse complement strand
CAGACTCGGGGGACAGAAAGATCAAAAGAATAAGACATGAGAGGTGGCGAGACATGGCAACAATAAGGTATTCAGTAAGATAAAAGGAAAAAAAAGAATAAAAAAACTGACAGCGAATAGTGCTACTGACCAGATGTCCAAATGTTCGCAGTGCCATTTCAGAACCGATCTCCTCTCCCATGGCAATGAGGGCAATACCAAGAACAGCTACGCCCTGAGAGGAAAACAGAAATAAAAACATTTGTTCTTATTTCCCCCCCAGTAATAATATAACTGAAAACAGAGAGATATTTACAAGTAATTAATGTTTGAGGATGATCATGGTAATAGGTTCATCCTTACCTGGTGGGAGCCCATGTCAGCAGCAGTCTCCTTCTTGTCTTTGTCCTTCTTATCCTTCTTGTCCTTGTCCTCCTCTTTTTCCTTCTCCTTGGCTTCATAGTGCTCGCTGCAGATGTGGAGAAGCTGCTGCACCTTCAGCACATTTCCAGAACCTGAGGAAAAGGAAAATTAGTATATAAAATTATTAATGATGGTAAAATCAGTAAACATTGCACAGTGAGTAGATCTGCATATGGTTGGCTCATGACCAGTTTACATTACATGACTTTAACTCAGATCTTTTGCTCGTCAACAGTTTTTTAAGCTCCCAAACTAAAGACCCAGATCAGGGGCAGATACTGATGGCATTAAATGGTAATAAGAATCGCGCCCCCTTCAAATGGCGGTTGATCTCATCCTCTGCGTGGAGGTTAATGAGCATCTAGACCTCACTTTATCCCAAATTTGCCATCATTCTTGGTTGCTGTTCTTCTTTGACTTAGCTTCTAACTTCTGCTTGGTGCTATTTAAATCTCCCAGCACTAGGTTGCACACAAGTCTTCAAGAGGTCATAGCTGCCCCATACTTGCTCCTGTCCTGCTGGCTGTGTATTTTACACAGACATTGATTCTGCGCTGTTACTACCTCCACTTGTGGCTTAAAGGTGAGAACAAATTCGGCAAATTTTTTTTATAAAGGACAGCAAAGCAGAATAACAGCGTGAAATTCCTGCCTTGATCAGGCAGTGTAAAGGGGGCTAGAGAGAGGAGAAGAGACTAGAACTAGAAACTAGACTCAGGACACTACTTCGTCTTTTATTGTTTACTTTGATATTTCCTGGTAAGTACCCCCCCGCCTCCCAAACCCAGAGTTGTGATTTGACCTGTACATCACATGACATACTCTTCTTGTAGATCTTATGTGACCCCATGTCGTCGGTCAATGACTCAATGTGAAAAGTACAACGAGTACAAGACTTCAAGACTTCCTGCTACAAGACAATAAGTTGTGTAATGTGAACAGTACAGCCATCTGATCACTGTGAGAGTTGGGTAATGTGCACTTTGATTTATGCATAAATGTAGAGACTGAGAAATGGGTTTCTGCATGTGTGCAAACGAGAAAATAACTTGAAACTGAACTGACCTGCATATGCACAGATATCCACTAGTGTGTTGGCAAAGCTGCGGAAAGGTTCAGGTACAACCTGGAGAGCTGCGAGGGTCGTCTCAATCGCCTCTCCTTTACCTATGGACATGAAATGACACATGGAGAATTGTTACAGCAGCAACATTACAAAGTGAAAGGAAAAGACAGCGATAATAGAATTGTCCTTTTCAAAAGATCCAGAGGTTTAGATTTTACACATCATGTATTACTTAGTTTTGTTTTCTCTGATTTTGCCACTTCGACTCTCTGTTAAAGACTGTTTTAAATAGGGGTCGACAGATTATTGTCGGCGTTTTACTTTAATGATCGCAGATAAAATTACTTAATTAAAAAGTGCAAATAAAGTGTCAGCATAGGAGAAACTTTTACTTTAAAACCTCAGGGAGCTATTTTTATTTATTCTTTCTTTTACTTGACTTTATTAAAAAGTTTCTGGGAACTTGTTGTAAATGATCTTAGTTTTGATTTAAACAAAGTTTTGTATTGGAGTTTGTTGTATTTCAAATTCTATATATTGACAGAAAGATTTTCATTTTTATTGTAAATGCGAATTGGTTCCAAATATTGGTTATCAGTGTCATTAACTACTAATAATCAGTATCACACCTGAGAAATCAATATCTGTCGATCCCTAGTTTTAAACTTGTCTTGTTTTATTAGTAGACAGTAATTTTGAGGCCTGTAGCTGCCCATGCTTACCCAGGTGGTTGAGTCCCAGGCCTAAAGGCAACCAGCGGGCGTATGTGTCTTTCAGCTCCTGTTCGCTCTTCTCCATGATGGTCTGGACGATGGTGGAAGTTACATCACCGTTACAAGACCCAACTGCGATCATACCACATGCCAGCGCCGTCACCCCAACAACCTGGAGATAAAAAACACACACTTTAATGTTGTTCAACTGGTAAACTTGTGGAGTGAGAAGAGCCCTTAACACAAATCACACATCCATACCTCCATGCTGGATTTGGAGTCTCCCATGACAGGAAGAAGCAGAGAAAGGACGTCTTCTCTGTTGGAGCCAGCGTAGGCCAGGCCCAGTCTGAAACCAAGAAGACAAGAGTCAAGACTCACAGCCATGATGTGTCATCATAAGATAACACTGATCCCAGGGGAGATATTCATATTTTAACAGCAGCACAAGACTAAACACAAAGAGATAAGTACAGATAAGCAGAGAGAACTCAGCAAGCCATATACAGCACTTTATCCAAAACAACTGGATTAAAAATCCTTGCACAAAATGCGCTAATGCTTAATTTCTACAAGCCTGAGAAAGAGCATGTGGCTCAAAACGTTACTTTGGAAGTAATCATTTTAAATATTCACTGGAGCATAATCTAGTCTTAAGACTTTATTTTTCTTTAATTTCTACATATAAATATCGTCCTCACCCAAAGATGGCTCCTATCCTCATGACATTGCTGTTGTGGAGGACATAGTCAGACAGCAGGGCGAGGGCCGGGTCACATTCGTTCCTCACGCCTGAGTTGACAATGCCACAGGCGAGGAGGGCACCAGACTGCACAGAGAAAGATGTAACGCAGGTATAAGAAAAACTGACAAGACACTGTAAATGCTTGCTTTTCACAGTTTTTCCTCCTGGGTAATGACGTTTTAATAATAGTAGGTAATGGATGTTCAGAAAGTCAACTTTAAAACTCAGTAAGGAGGGAATCCTGACAGGCTTGCTATTTAGTTACTACAACTGCTTAAGCTAATGTGTTTTATAAAACAATAACAAAATGCAATGCAAAGAGTTAAAGTTGTCGAGATGAATAAAGAGTTAGACTGTAACCACAGGGCTGTTAAATGTGATGATAATTCACTGTAAGCTGGAAACAAACTAACAGCTCTCCAGTTCAGATATTAATAGTATTTGCAAATCAAAGTCGAACTTCATGGTCGCAAAATGTTACTAAATAGTCACGCTGAGGAGCTCTGCAAACGCCCTGCTTTTTTGTGTGAGCCATAGAAGAGAGTGAGAGAATTAAAACACCGGTGGATTATAAAAACAATGCGACAATTTATACTCGATGTTCGCGATTTTCATTTTATTGCACGCGGAACAAGCCGTGATACCTTGAATATATATTCAATATATCCTATCTGAAAGTAATACGAACTGTATTACCGACAGGTTTCCAGTGTTTACCTTGATGTAGTCCTCAGAGGAATAGAGATATTTGTCAATCTGAGTCAGACCACCATCCACATCCCACAGCAGGATCATACCCAGGGAGGCTGCAGCGCTCAACATACCTGAGGACATTAAGATCATCTTTAGTCGCTGAACAACCAAATCACACACATTGAAATGCAACAATTACAATTACAAATAATAGAAATCATCACGAACATATGGAGGTCAATATATCAGCTAGGTAAAAGCCAGTGTGTAATATGGCTAAAGGGCCTGTTGGGCAATACAACTACATGCATACTGCACATTGACTTGCACTGGTCATTTTTCATTGAGTTTGCACGTGTTACTTATTTCCATTGTTAGTGTTTTTTGCGTATCTACTCCTGTATTTGTGTGTTTTCTTTTACCGTGGTCCTTGTTCTTGTACAACCATTTGTTGCCGTCGTCTGTGAGCAGCTTGTCCTGTCCGAAGGCTGCGTTGACAAAGCCATTCACAAAGGAAGAGGCCAAGTTCATACGAGCGGAGTCCACCTGGGAGCCACTGCCTCCAAACCCTGTCACATAAAACATAAATTATGCCAAAGCCAAACAACAACGAATGAATAATCAATAAACAAAAATTATTTTCAGTTCACTTTTTGCAGTGGCCAGTAAATCACTAAACACAGCAGCAATCTGTATTTAACATTAAAAATGTCCTGATCTAGATTGATTTACAGGGTTCCTGCAGCTTTTAAAACTTTTTAAATTCCAAT
>NW_024626918.1:0-1921 GCF_008729295.1 Plectropomus leopardus | reverse complement strand
CAGAAATTAGCTTAGCGGCTAGCGGACTTTCCTCTACTCTATGACTTAAACACTTTACTATTATTTATGCTTTCACTCACTCACCGCTAATTTAAGTCCCTGCATCTCCTAACAGAACTGCGCGGATGGCTTTCAGTCTTATATGCACGTTTTTTCAGTCAACATTGCTGAAACAGAGCAGCTAACGAAACGTTACCAAGAAGTCAGTGATGCGACCCGGAAGGTACACTTCCTGTTTCCTCAGTACGGCTTTTGTTTACATATCACGTGCGCCTTCTCTTGACTCGTAGTTTCTCCTAAAACAAAACATTTACACACTCATGATTTATTCCGGAGTAAATAATAGTAATATTTCCTCATCATCTTTCTCTCAGCTGCTCACCATCATCTGCCGGACGCTGTGTGACGTGACACAGACTTTCAAAATAAGGGCGCGCTGGAAAGCGGATGATCTGGATTTTTACACTTTACATCCATGTTACGTGATCGTTGCTCATTTAATCGATTTATCTATGCAGATCGATGGATCGTTACACCCTTGTAAATTGATGGATTTTGATTTTTTTTAATCAAGGGAAAATGCCCAGACAACTACATATTTATAATAATTACAATTATACATTTTAATTATCTTTTATTCATTCGTTCAGTAGCGGTAACAGGGGTCTGGAGACTATCCCAGGTGAGATAAGGCCAGAGGCAGGGTATACCAGGTTACCATACTATCGCAGGGCTTAATTATTTTAGAGAATTTCTATGATATGACTTTTAAGCATTTTTTTTAATTTCCCGTTATGTCATTATTGTTATTATTATTGTTATTTATCATTATTGTTATTATTATTAGGAGTAGTAGTAGTAATATATTATTTATTTATTTTGTTAATGAATGGGGGGGGGGGGTTTTTTTGTGGATTGTCTGGCTTTTTTCAGGTGATTTTCTGATACTTTTTATTTTGTTATTATTATAAAATTCAATGACTGGGTGAGGTATGATAAAAATAAATATATTTATATACCGGTATATAATATATGTATTTTTAAATGAGGGTTGGTGATAGCTGTTTGATAAGGCCAAAGTTTAAACCCCTATCACCACACTAGATAATCACTGCCACCTAGCGTCCGACCAAACGCACTACACCAAACAAAACTTGACAAGGCCAGCTTTACTGCCACTATAAATATACTCCTTTATAACAGCAAGAGTTAATGTGCGCTAATAACAACTGCCAAGAAAACAACTGCAATTTTAAACTGAAAAAAAAAAGACTCAATTTAAGCTTATTTGCCACCGAATAGGTCATTTCGTGTATCAGGACGACCACACGCCAGATTCCATTCATTTTTTTGCCAAGTGTATTATATTCTTCACCGGCAAGAGAGGCATAGCTCGAAAATGTCTATAAAATCCACTAAACAATCTTAAACATATGATTTTTAATACGGCATGTTTAATTTAGTAAACGGCGAATACATTTATTACAAGTCAACGTTAAAAATCGTGTTTCCTACTTCCTACCGTCCTCACAACGCTGCGGTCTCGACAGCAACAAATCCGAACAAAATGATGTGTCATTATCAATAACAACGAGTTGGAGAATTTTGTTACAAGCCGAATTACAAATGAAAACTAGTTGATTTTGAAAAGACTACAGTTATTTTTAATAAGTTTCTCTGTTACATTATATTTAACGATTAACTTAAACTGACAGTTTAGTGAACGCGGTTCTGAAGTCGTGTGCAAAACAGACAAGTACGGAACTGGGGAAGAGTTAGCTAACGCTACAGGGCTAAAGTCAGTAGTTGGTACCAAAATGACTCACGTTTAAGTAAAACAAGTCCATTGGCGTGACTTTGGAGTCGAGATAATCTTCGTAGAGTTTAAACTGTGTCACTGAATCGTGGAAACGAGCGGTGG
>NW_024626917.1:0-1886 GCF_008729295.1 Plectropomus leopardus | reverse complement strand
TGTTTGTGTGTTTGTGGACAGTGACCGTCTCCCCGTGTCTCCTCAGGTTCAGGCCATCCTTCAGGCCTGGCTCCACCCAAACAACACCTCCTCCTGCAGGACTCCTCTGCAGGCACTCACCTCCTCCCTCTCTGGCTGGGTGGCTCCTGAGGAGGAGAAGGCCAGCAGAGAGGAGCACAGCTCCCAGTTCAAGCCTTACTCCTCCTCCTCCTCGTCTCCCTTCCAGTGTCCTCTGGATCCAGATCTCTGGGTGCTCCCAGGAGGTCAGCCCCGCCCAGCAGAGGAGGAGGACAAATGGCTGCTGAGGAAGAGGAGTCAGGCTCAGGTAATAGGACCACTGAGACCAGCACAGAGCAGCACACACCCGTACAGACCAGTACACACCAGTACAGACCGGGACAGACCGGAACAGACCAGCACAGAGCACTGAGTCCAGTATAGACCAGTACAGAGCACTGAGTCCAGTATGTGTCTCCTGCAGGAGCGTCTGGCGCTGCCGTCCGTCTGTGACCTGTTCTCCTGTATGAAGATGGGCGGAGACAAAGACAAGTGGCTGCACAAAGCACCTGAACAGGTGAGTCTCACTCTGTGGCGTAATGCTCCTTTAACACAGGTCATGTGATGTCATGTGATGTCATGTGATGTCATGTGATGTCATGTGATAACTGAGTCTGCTCTTCCTCAGATGTGACGATGACGATGGTGGCGAATGCTTCCTCTTCTTCTTCTTCTCTCCTCGGGGAGTCACTTTATTCTCGCTGATCAGCGCACACGACCACAACAATCTAACCATCGCCGCCTTCTCTCCTGTGACATCACCGCGCTGAGCTGCTGCCCGCCGCTCTCCTCCAATCAGGATCAGGAGCCGGCCGCGGAGAGGCTCCTCAGCTCAGCTTCCTTTTAACAGAAAATTAATCGATTGAAATGTTTTAGGTTCAGCTTCTGTTTGATTTTAACGACAGCGTATGGGCGGAGCGGCCGCCATGTTTCTGATAAGTGATCGATTATTTCATAATCATGGAAACGTCTCGGATGTTTTTCTTTGATTATTTTTGTCTTTAAATTGTTGCCGACATTGACGATTTATCCACAGTGAAAACAATACATGTCCCAGAATGCATTTCATCAGCTGATCCTGACAGGAGGTGAGGGGGCGGGGCTAAACACATGGTGGGCGGGGTTAAAGCTAGATACAAAGTAGCTTATATTTTAACGGAACTTATTTTATCAAAGCTGTTTTTATGATTTCACTTCCTGAAACAGAATCTCTGTTTGGGCAGCATGTTCCTTTTTTTCTTCTTCTCTTGTTTTCCTGTGAAACTGCTGAACTCCAGAGATCTACTTCCTGTCCAGACTGCAGGCCGCCCACACCTCGCTGCTGCTGCGGTCTGCACGCGCTCAGTAGAGGACTGTCTCAGATTGATTATTAATATTATTATAAAAATTTTTAAATGTGAAGAGTGTGTGAGGAAACCTGCAGCTGTTGGATCCTTCAAATTAAAAGCTCCTGGACTCGTTTTAAACTCTCCTTTTTGCCCTGAGCGTTGACTTTCAGGCATCTCTGTCGCTGACCGACCATCTCTCATCTGATTGGTGGAGCTCATTAGGTGTGAAACACCTCCTGCAAGACTCAGCTCAGGGCAGAAAGCAGTCAGAGAACTTCATTTCCCAGAATGCCTGTGGTGGGAGCAGCCTGCAGTCTGTCAGCAGGCAGGTCACATGACTCTGCAGTCAGCAGTGATTGGTGCTTTTTACCTAGGGGGTGGGGCTTCTGGCATATAAAGCTGTGATGTCATCAGTTCTCTTCCTGCTGTGATTCTCTACAGTAATAAAACATGCTGACATCATCACTGCGTCTGTGACATCATCACTGCGTCTGTGACATC
>NW_024626916.1:0-2507 GCF_008729295.1 Plectropomus leopardus | reverse complement strand
ACACACACACACACACACACACACACACACACACACACACGCTCGTGCATGAACACACGCATTTTGATTAATTGGCTATCCAGCGACGCAATATGACTCAGCTCCGGACAATGACGTAGGGGATGAACACTCTGTTCTGCGTGTGTTATAGCTCAGTGGAAGCATGATGAGTCTGTTCAGCTCAGGGGACTTCGGAGTGGTGGATGTGAGGGGCCGCATCCAATTCTCATTGGTTTACGACACCCAGAGGGAGGAGCTGCTTGTCAAAGTGTATCGCTGCGAGGACATAGCTCCAGCACGCAAGAATCGGTCTGACCCGTAAGTGACTGTGTATGTGTGAGTCTTGCAGCAATGATGTCACATGCAAAATGAGTCAAATAATGTGTATGTGTTTGAATTTTCCACAGATACGTTAAAACCTATCTCTTGCCAGACAAGTCGAGTCACAGTAAGAAGAAAACTGCAGTGAAGAAGAAGACACTAAACCCTGTCTATGATCAGACACTCAGAGTGAGACACTCTCTCATTTACATATTTCACAGCCTTCACAGAAAATCCCCCATCTGCCATCTGTCCCTCAGCTCTCCTCACGTGTTCTCAGCATCACAGCACTGCAGTCACTTATTTCTCCACTCTTGAAGCTATTATATCAATAAATTACCAGATTTAAAGTTTCTGTCTTGCAGCTTTTGTTATGCTTTGTCATGCACTTGCCTCTTCCATCCTTTCATGTGCTTCTTACCTGATGTTTGTTCTTATTTTGTAGTATAAAGTGCGGGTTGGAGAGCTGCGCAGCCGGACGTTGAACCTGTCTGTGTGGCATGCCGAGCCCCTGGGCCGAAACGTATTCCTTGGGGAGGTGGAGGTGTCTCTGGGTGTCTGGGACTGGACCTGCACTCAGCCCCTGTGGCAGGACCTACACCCACGGGTAAGGAATAGCAGACATGAATAAATTGCTGTAGTGGAAAGAGTATTCAGATCCTTTACCTATGTAAAAGTACTAATACCACCCTGTGAAAATACTTTTTTACAAGTAAAAAGTCAGTAAAAGTAAAAAAAAAAAAACAGAAACAAACAACCCCAAACCTCAAAATTAGATATAAAAAAGGAAAAAAAAGTCCTGAAACTGAAAATATTTAAACCCACAAATATTAATTTGTAGAGTAACTGAAGCTTTCAGATAAATGCAGTGATGCACAATATTTCCCTCTGAAATGTAGTGGGGTTAAAGTATAAAGTAGCATAAAAATTAAAAGACTCAAGTAAAGCACAAATACCTCAAATTCATACTTAAATACAGTATTTGAGTAAATGTACTTAGTTACATTCCACCACTGATGAATTGCACGTAGTCACATAAATTAAAACACATAAATGCGAGCTGAACACTTCCTCAACTAATATTTACAAATCGCTCTGATGTCTGCATCTACATTTGTTTAGTAGCGTGTGTGAAGCAGCAGTTTGGCAGCTTTGTGGGAGACAGGGAGCACAGAGAGGAGTGTCTCTTGTGTCTGGGAGAGCTGAAGGGAAGAGGAAGACATGCTGTGAATTTCAACTAAGGTTTTATGTAACCTTAATCTTTTCCTGCTTCAACACTTATGCCTCCCTCCCCTTTGCTTTTTTCTTTCTCCTGCTTCCTGTGTCTTTTTCTCCTTTATTCTCTTCTCTTTCTTTTCACCCCCTTCACCCCCATCACAGGTTCATTTGAATCCAGACTCCATCAGCAGTCGCGGGACAATCTTGCTCTCTATTAAGTTCATCCCAGATGGATTTGAGGGTGAGCAGAGCACACACATCATGAATGCAAGTTATGTTCCACCTTAATCATGTGTCTCATACAATGTGTGCGTGTGTGTGTGTGTGTGTGTGTGTGTGTGTGTGTGTGTGTTCAGGTGGTGGACTGCCTCTTACAGGGGAGCTTCACATCTGGCTTCGGGAAGCTCAAGGTCTCCTGACCAACAAAGGGGGCGCTATAGACTCTTTTGTCAGAAGGTGTGTCCTCTCAGCAACATGTTTCTTAATAATTTATCAACAGTAAACTATCTTGGCCGCAGTTTTATTTGTAGTATTTTATTATTGGCGCAACAATATATGAAGATTCATCAAGTACTTACAATACTTATGTGCATATGTATGATTACTTATTTACTATGTAAATTTAAAGAGACAATAATTTTAAAAAAATCCTTTTAGCTGTAGGGCTATTTATTAGTCTAGATTGTTTTGGTGTGAGTGGCCAAGTGTTGGAGATATAGGCCATAGAAATGTCTGCCTTCTCTTTGATATAATGGATCTGGATGGCACTTGGCTTGTAGTGCTCAAAATGCCACAAAATAAATTTGATAAACTCAGCAACAATGTCTCTCTCCAGAAATCACGTGCAGGTTACTCAAGGTAATCCACAAACCTTTCTGTGAGCAGTTTTATAAATTAACTATTTTGTCTCTGCCAAACTACGCCCACCAACTGTATTACAGCACAGAAGGAAGCGTGCATTCAATGCT
>NW_024626915.1:0-2379 GCF_008729295.1 Plectropomus leopardus | reverse complement strand
GCACCATCTTCCGTTTATTATTTTATAAATTTCTATGTGGGACAGCCAATATTTACATTCCCCGAGGTCGTTTAGTAGTGGGGTTAAGCTGCTGGTAACGACAGGTTTTGTTTCTTCAAGGGGTGAGGTAGCACGCATCTCTGTTTGGATGCTTCTGCTAGGCAAGGAGAAAGGTGGGTTGTTCTGTTTAAATCTGGGGGGTTTCTTAGTTCGTGTATTTCTTGAGGGTAATGGGTGGGCACCTATGCTACTTACACAGATGTGGGGTGTGGATGTGTTTTCTTTTTTTTTTTTCTCTCTTTTTCTTTTCTTCTTTCTCTTCTTTTTTTGTTACATATGAACTCTCTGCCCTTTAATGGCTCAGGTCAAGAAAACCCTTTCCATTGTGGGTGGGGATGTTAAGTTTGTAAATTTAAATTGTAAGGGCTTAAATAATCCAATCAAGCGTAGTGAAGTGTTGCACTACTTACGCCACCTTGATGCTCATGTTATATACTTGCAGGAAACCCATTTTAAAGAGATAGACAATATGAGATTGAAGAAGAGCTGGGTTGGAAATATATATCACTCCTCATTTTCCAGTAAATCAAGAGGGGTTGCTATTCTCTTACATAGAGATATTCCCTTTGTTCATGTCAAGACAATTTCTGACTCTGCTGGAAGGTTTATAGCGGTCATGGGACATATTTTTGATGTTAAGGTGACTCTTGCTAACATTTATGCTCCCAACTGGGATGATGAGTCCTTTTTCAGGCAGGTTTTTTCAATGTTACCAGACTTGTCCGTGTACGAATTAATCTTAGAAGGGGACTTCAACTGTTGGATGAACCCTTCATTAGACCGGTCCTCCCAAACCTCAGCCATTCAGTCCAAATCCACCAAAGTGATTCGGGCCTTTATGAATGAGTTTCATGTTACTGACCCCTGGCGTTTTTTTAATCCGAATAAAAAGGAATACTCATTTTTTTCGCACATCCACCGTACCTACACACGAATTGATTTCTTTTTAGTGGATAACAAGTTATTACCCTCCATTTCTGGCTGCAAATTTGACGCGATTGTTGTGTCAGACCACGCCTCTACTTCTATGAACATTTACTTTCAGAAGTTTATTAATACAAGACCACCATGGAGTCTGGATACACATTTGTTGCTAAATATAGAGTTAATAAATTTGTTTCAGAACGCTTAGATTTCTTCTTTCAGGTTAACAAAACTTCAGAAGTAACTGCCTCTTTGCTGTGGGAAACAATGAAGGCTTTTATTAGGGGGGAAATCATATCGTTTAAGGCTCATCAGATGAAATCTAGAAGAGAGAAGTTGGCCAAGTTATCTCAAAGTATCGCTCTCCTAGATTCTTTATACGCAATCTCAAAACGGCCAGATACTTATAAAGAGCGAATGACCTTACAAGCTGAATATGATCTTATTATGTCACAGCATACTACTGAACTTTTACTACACTCTAGAGCCAAATTCTACAAGCAGGGAGATAAAACCAGTAAACTCTTGGCCCACAGACTACGGCAAATATCTGCGTCTCAGTTAATTCCCAAAATTGAGACCGGCTCAGGTGTTACATCTGACCCTTTGGAAATCAACAAAGCATTTAAGGAATTTTACAAACTGTTATATTCATCCGATTGTCTTAACACCTCTGCGGATATGATCTCCTTCTTTGATAAGGTTAATATTCCCACTTTGGATCAGGTTGCAGCTGAGGAACTTGAACGGCCTATTACGGCAATTGAACTGGAGGCAGCAGTCAAATCATTACAAAGTGGTAAAAGCCCGGGCCCAGATGGCTTCCCAGTTGAGTTTTATAAAACTTTTTGGAAACAGCTGGCCCCACACCTATTAGAGATGTTCACTGAGTCTTATAGTTCAGGCACACTTCCCCACACCCTACGCCAGGCCTGCATTTCTCTGCTTTTAAAAAAAGGTAAAGACCCTCTCTCGTGTGGTTCTTATCGACCCATTAGTCTGTTAAATGTTGACTTCAAACTACTGTCCAAGCTGCTAGCCAGGCGCTTAGAAGTTGTTCTACCTTCAATTATATCGTTGGATCAAACTGGGTTTATTCGTAATAGACATTCTTTCTTCAATCTCAGAGGGGTGTTTAATGTGATTTATAATCCTCCTCCGACTGATCACCCAGAAGCTCTGATAGCTCTGGATGCCGAGAAAGCATTTGACAGGGTAGAGTGGGATTATCTTTTTTTCACTTTGGGGAAATTTGGTTTTGGGGAAAAATTTGTTTCATGGGTTAGATTATTATATGCTTCTCAGGCCATGGTCAGGACAAATGCCACAAACTCTGAATATTTTTTGTTACACCGCTCTACAAGACAGGGTTGCCCCTTAAGCCCGCTCTTATTT
>NW_024626914.1:0-2267 GCF_008729295.1 Plectropomus leopardus | reverse complement strand
TATGAACCCGAATCATTTCTTTTAAAGTTTCTCAACTTCTTCAACTTAAATTGAAGGTATTTATCCTCCTGCTGCTGAACTTGAACATCAAACACACAAACTGAATCAGAAAAGGAGAAACAGATCTGAGGTTAGTGAAGTCTTAAATTATTTTTTGTTTTAATATGTTTTAGTTTGATTCATGAATTTACATCGAGGAGATGTCGTCTGTTTTGTCTCACTTTTCTTTTTTGCGTTTCAGGTATTCAGATGAGTGTTTCAGTTTCTGCTGCTGAGCTACAACAACAACTGTGAGTGCAACTTTTTTTTATTAAAGGTACAGTCTGTGATTTAAATGTGAAGAAAAAGTGCTGCACCATGATCAAACTCTAAAGCTAAGACACTTATGTCCCAAAATCATAGAAGCATCCTTAACTTCATGAAACTTACTAAAATCCTAGAAATGTATAAAATCCTAAAAAAACTGCCTATAATCCTACAAACATCCGTAAGTACTCCAAATGTCCTAAAAACCCCAGCAAAGGCCTAAATTTCTAAAAATGTTCTAATGTCCTACAAATGTCCTAAAATCCTGTAAATGTCTTAAAATCTTAGAAATATCCTAAAATCCTTGAAATGTGCTAAAATTATTGAAATATCCAATAATCCTAGAAACATCCTAAAATTCTAAAAATGTCCTAAAATCCTTAAAAAAAAGTACTAAAATCCTTGAAGCATCTGTAGAAATGTGGTTAAACCCCGGGAAAGGCTTAAATTACTAGAAATTGTCTTAATGTCCCAGAAATGTCCTAAAATCTTAGAAGTATCCTAAAATCACAGAAATATCTAAAAATCCTGGAAATGTCTTGAAATCCCAAAATTAAGAACAAATGTGCTTAAATCCTAGAAACATCCTAAAGTATGAAAATGTTAAGGACTCTCCGCAGGCTCAGATTTCATGCAGCAGCATGTCCGCGAGCGTTTCCTTCCTGTAAATCTCTCTATATATAAAACACTACATGTGATGTGACATGCAGGCGTAAATTTTACACTTGATGTCTGAATTACAGTTTTTATCGCCGATGACGTGGTTATTTTTAAAGGAAATAATAAATATAACAGCTGATTACAAGCTTTCCAACAGCAGAGAACATTAATACATTAATTTATGGACTGTTGATTAGGAAATGCCTGCGTGGTTTAATCACTTTTCCTGCGCTGCGTCCGTCAGAAGCTGGAAGATAATACAGATAACAATCTTAAAGGGCGGGTTATTTATAATGAGGCAGCAGAGAGAGGGGGCAGATGACACTGTACTGTATTTCATGACCTTGCCAGCTCATTGGTTTGACCAGTAATCCACTTCCATAAAGAGAAAGTGGAGGATTTAGAGGCTATCACAGATTGCAATATATACCTTCTTAACACTCGGTGTGTCCGGGACTCAGTCTGCGTCTCTAACAAGCCGACCGCTCTGCTCTCTTCGAGTAAGACCTCTTTTTGTGTGTGTGTGTGTGTGTGTGAGTGCGTGTGTGTGTTGGTTTGCATGCGCAGTGTTTGCAGGGCAGCAGCTGTAAGTGCTTCATGTTGTCGGTATGTTTAAATCTTTTGTCAGTGGACGGTTGTGAGTTAGAAAAAAAAGTCTGCTGAATATTTGGTTTTGTTAAATTTGTTATGGAGGTGATATTTGATGTGTTTGTGACGGTAAAATGCCAAATATTCACGACTGTTTGATGTTTTGGGGGATTTTAGGAAGCGTTAAAGCAATTTGCACGCTCTCTAGATGATGTTTGATAGATATTTTATTACTTTCATGTCCTTTTGTTGTTAAATCAGGTGAAAAAGTGTGAAGTTTTGGGTTTCTTCAGGATTAGGGTTTTTTGTGCGGGTTTTGGAGAAGTGCTGTGGTAGCAAAGCGGTGATGTACGGCCTGGTGATAGTGGCACGCTGAAAGGAAACACCACGACAAGGCATGAACGTGAAAGCGGACCCGTCAGTGTTTATCCTCCTGTCAGCGCCGAGGGGCTTCAGCGGAGACCCTGCGGTAATCTGCAGCGGCTGCCAAACCCGGTCTCCGTCTTCACTCTGATCCCCGCTCACCAAATTTAGACTGTTTTCTTCTCAAGCGTTCAGATGTTAAAGCTGTGATTTACTACACAAGGACCTGACAACAGAGGAGCTTTTATTACCAAGTTTGTCTCCGTCTGCCCTGAACGGCAACTTTTCTTTTTATTTTAACTTGTAGCTTTAGGTTGTATGGAAAGAAATTACATGGACAGTATTTTTTT
>NW_024626913.1:0-3744 GCF_008729295.1 Plectropomus leopardus | reverse complement strand
CAGCTGCTGAGACTTTGCTTTGGTTTTTGTTATTTCTTCCCTCTGTGAGTCTGCTAGGCTCTCTGTAGCAGAGACATCACCACAAAGGTTCTCCGTCCACTTCTCCAACTCCTGTCTCAGAGCTGCAGCTGCTTCTTTGATTGGTTTAAACCTGTGTCCTTCGTGCTTCTCCCCATCTCTGCAAATGATGCAAGCTAACTGCTGATCTGTGACGCAGAACAGTTTCAGCTTTTCGTCATGCTCAGGACACAACTCTGCCACCTATAAAAAAAATGTATCTATTAAATAATTGTGATGACTACAAGGTAATGATACATACAAGTGTAAAAAAAAGTGTGGCTCTGATATAAAACACATGTTACAGAGTCATTTACTTTTTCACTCTGAGTCTATTCAATATATTTAGCAATCACAGTGGTGACATTCACAGGTGTGTCACGAGAGAGGTGACATGCTGCGTCACTTCATCACAAAATTCCTCTAGATGTCGCTGTGACTGTTCAGTTTGGCTCCCACAGCAAGTTAGTAACCAAAAAATTCCCTCCAGACTCTGTTTGGTTGGACTTTCAAAGGTTGGCATACTAACTTGACATGTTTTTATTTAAAAAAAGACACTGATTTTGTTATTATTGTATTATAGTCCCATGAAATAAAAATGCAAAGAAAAAAAAATCCATTGCTTTTTTTTCTCGAAGTGAGTACATTAAAATGTTAATGCTGATGGCCTTCTCTCTCTATCAAATGCATTGACATTTGTTTTGCCCACAAACACTGGGCTTCATGTAGCAACATTCTCTTAAATTTATCCTATAGTTTCTCTTAATTTTCTGGTAAGAGAAAATATAAGAGAAGTCAACTCCAGATGCACCAAACGCTCTTACCAAAAACATTACACTACATAAGGGCAAGTTTTGTGCTGTGTTCAAGGACTCTGACACATGACCAAGACTGGAGATATGACACCAAAAAAGGCTGTAAGAAGAAGTTCAGCAGTAGTGAAATTGACATAGGCCTCCTGTTTAAATAAAATGAAATAAATGTGATTTGCATTTGAAATGCATTTAAGTGTTAAAAGTTAAAGTACACATGCAAAGGATTAAATAAATTTTAAAAATCTAAATAATTTAAATAATTGGAAAAAAAAGCAGCAAGTCCTTGACCATATAGTGCATATGAGAAGCTGGAATAAGTAAAAGTTTGCATTAAAAATGATTTACATTACTGTAAAAATTGTTGCCAATTAATTTTCTAATCAATTGACTAACTGTTTCAGCTACACTTGTTTATTTTGACATTGCTTTGTTTGTGTGGAAAAAAATCTTAATTTGTAAGGTAGTTGTCTCATAATAGTAAAGAGTACAATATTTCTCTCTGAAGTGTAGTGGCATAGAGGTGTAAAGTTGCCTGAGATTAAAATACTCAAAAAATACTAATTACAAGAATAACCTCAAATTTGTACTCAAGAACAGTGCTTGAGTAAATGTACTTAGTTACATTCCAGATCTGGCCAGCAGAGGGACACACAGTAACTGAAATTACAGTAACTAGGATCAATGTTCAGAGAATGTTTAAATTGTGTTTATCATTTCAAGTAATATTCCCGTAAGGGTAAATGCTGACTAAGACATAACATTTGTACTGCAACATTCTGAGGACGTTGAGCAGTGACAGACCACAGAATTTTCTTTTATAGAAGGTTTCCACAACGTTACATGAGAACAAAGAGAGAACGTTTTCAAAGCAATATTCAGAGAATGTAATTGAGGACTGAGATTACAGAGCTGTTTTTGTGTTAGATAAAAATGCAATGTGATGTATTAACAATAATAATAACTAGAACATTTTCGCTGAAATTTTGAAGGGTGCCTGCAGCTGAGGGGCCACTAATGTATGTGAGGAGGAGGTGGGGGGTGACCACACTTACACACAGGGCCACAAGGCACAAGGGCCAATTAAAGGCCATTAATTACTTACTGGCATTTTTAATTGGCTGCAAGGGCCAATTAATGGCCCCCTTCACCTGAGTGGCCACAAAGGCCAATTTAGGGCCCCCTACACCTGAGGGGCCACAAGGGCCAATGATGGCAATATAAAGAGTCAGTTAACCATTAATTACTGGTGGACAAGTGGACCAGGCATCACTTTGCATTGGAAAGGTCAGGTACAAACCAGGATGGCTCTTTATGTGTCTTTAAGTGTCTGTTGCACCTCTCCTCCCCCTCTCCTCTCAGGTCAGCTCAAAGGAGGCAGTTGAATTTGATGGAAATGTCCCTGTCAAACTTGTCCATTTTACAGCCATACAGTTCACCAAATAGTCAAAATACTACAACAGGAAGAGAAAGGAGGTCGTAAAGAACGCAGCCATATCATTTTTGTCTGGAAAAATATCTGCTACATATCCCAAATCGCTGTGCAACGAAAAGGTTCAAGAAGCCAATTTACAGAAATTTCTCATCTCAGTTTGTATTGGAGTAAATGGGGAATTTTTGGGGTCTCCCTTCCTTTTGAGGTGCACTGAGTCAGCTCTGTTGCATTGTCAGCTTTCAAACCTACTTTTAATTGACAGCCACAAGTTTCACTGCTAGCCATGGGAGTAGCTCCAATTTGTTTGGTAAATTTTGAAATTATTTTTCAGCTCCTCCACCCTCCACCAACAGAGTGGCTTTGGTCTCTGAGGAGAGTTCCACACATAAGAAACCACTGTAAAATCTGAAAACATCTGAAAAACACCACAATACGTAAACTGCGAATTCATAAAAACTGTAAAAGTTATCAAAATTTCCATTTACGTCAACACAGTCCAAGACCTGGTGAGCTGTTTAAAGGCTGAATCATTTCTCTCTGTGAACGTATGGAAATGTTCTATGGCCTTAAAGAGTCATGAACTTGAGCTCTTTTTACGTCGATTTCTTGAGGCTCTACATTTACTTTGAATGGGAAAATTTTCTGCAGTTTTGGGGGATTTTCGGGAAAACCGCTTAGCGAATCACCAAGAAAAGTCAAAGCAATCAATTCCCCATCAAGCCGCAAGTTTTAGTGTATTTTTTGTATATACAAGTAGCGGTGCAAAGTTTTAGGCGGAAGAATAAGAATAAGAATCTTAATAAAAAATAAAAATATGACAAATAACAGGTTGCGATGGCTGACTACAATGGGACGGTCTGGGGGTACTAGTATACATGTTTAGTGTGTACTAATGCATACTTCGGAGTATGTGTTGCGCCGAACAGTAATGGGTTCCTTGCACTGATACATAGTGCAGACACCCTAATTATAATAATAATAACAATTAAAAAAAATATGTATAGCGAATGTTGCGAATGAGAAACGTTCTGGGAACATTTGGAAAAAAAAGTGGTTGCATTGTACCATTCTCAGAACGTTTTTTGATCCAAACAATGGTCGCTGGGAACATACCTGTATTTTCTGCTGGCTCTGCTCCGTCTTTCTCCTCTCTTCGTCCTTGGCCTTCTCAGAGAGGCTCTTCAGTATGTGGCTGGTTGGAAGGCTTCTCCCTTCAGTAGGAACAGCTGTCCGACACTGTGGACACAGCTCCTGCGCACTTAGAGCAGCTGTGACACATCCTCTGCAGAAAGAGTGTCCACAGGGCAGAGTCACAGGATCAGTGAAGAAAGTCAGACAAATAGAGCAGGTTAAATCCTCAGAGTAGAGAGCAGACGCCATGACTCCTGTTTCTCTCTTTGCTCTGCAGCCTGATGACTCTGCATTATTTTGTTAGTTTCA
>NW_024626912.1:0-1774 GCF_008729295.1 Plectropomus leopardus | reverse complement strand
TTTTCTGCCACGAGAACATCTCGCTCACTGAAATCTGTGTGATCTTCCTGCAGCAGGAAACAACAGCTTCTGGATGTGAGAAGACCAAAAATCTGGATGATCATCAGTGAAAATCTGGATGATCATCAGTGAAAATCTGGATGATCATCAGTGAAAATCTGGGCGTCTTTTTGGTGAAATTTGGTAAAAAGTGACAGAAATCTGTTGAGCAGTTTCCTTCAGCGACGGCAGCTGGTGAGCAGGTCAGGGTGTGTACAAAGAGAGAGTATTGTGCAGTGTGTGTATGGGTGTTATTGACACATTCTTGTGTGTGTGTGTGTGTGTGTGTTTACGTGTGTGCATGTGTGTGTGTGGGGGGGGGGTCTGCAGAGAGGCCGTCCTACTGGTGTGTGCATGTGTGTGTGTGTGTGTGTGGGGGGGTCTGCAGACGAGGCATGTCCTGTGGTGGGCCTGGGGCTGATTTAGAGGCCGTCCTACTGGAGCCGCAGGTGATTTAGTGTTCTCCCTGTGTGTGTGTGTGTGTGTGTTCGGAGGTGTGTGTGTGTGTGTGTGTGTGTGTGTGTGTGTGTGTGTGTGTGTGTGTGTGTATGTGAGTGTGTGTAACACAGCTCAGTCTGTCCACCTCCACACACTGAGTCGGTGCAGACGTCCTGCGTGAAGCTGCATTAATGCTGTAGATTTAACTCCTTTATATGCTGTTATATTTCCTGCAGGCTTTTCTTGGGGGCCACTTTTGAAAAATGACACGAGGCCAGGGGCCAGTCGCTGTAGCCCTGTACATGTTTCTAGGATTTTAGGACATTTTTAAGTTTTAGGACATTTCTAGAACTTTGGGACATTTCTAGGTTTTTGAGACGATTGTAAGATTTTCTGACATTTCTAAGATTTCAGGATGTTTCTCAGATTTTTGTACATTTTAGGACATTTCAAGGATTTTAGGACATTTCTAGGATTTCAGCACATATCAAGGATTTAAGACATTATTTGGATTTTAAGGACTTTTTAGGATATCAGGACATTTTTAGGATTTTAGGACATAAGTGTCTTGACTGGCACTTTTTTTGATCAACAAGCTCTATTCTCATGCTGTATTATGTCTCTGACACCTTATCGAGACTAAAAGGACAAAAACAATTCACAGCGTGAATCACTGTATAATTATTGTGAATAAGAAAATGGTTGGGGGGCCACCAGGGGCCCTATCAGGGGCCAGATTTGGCCCTCAGGCCGTCACTGATCTGCAGCGGCACAAACACTCAGCATCAACACATCTGGAGATTTAAAGTTTTTACTGGACAAAACTGTCAAAAGTAACAACCTTTAAGTCATATAATAATAATAATAATGTGTGTGTGTGTGTGTGTGTGTGTGTGTGTGTGTGTGTCTGTGTGCTGTTACCGAGCTCAAACATCTGCAGCGGGAGGTGGAGAAACCCTGACAGGGGGGTGTAGGGGTTGGACTGTCCGGGGGCGGAGCAAACATCGTCGGCGGCCGGCAGCAGCAGCAGGAAGGAGACGCCGTGACCGAGCTCCACCACCTCCTGACCGTAGAGACGGAAGTGACGGGCCTGCACACGTGAGGGAGGCGAGACACGATCATGTGACCGCACGAACACACAACAACAACTTAACTTAAACAACAAACGCATCATTTGAATCTTCAATCTCACAAAAAAAAAAACATTGCAACAGTTTCTTCATCTTGATGCAATAAAACACAGGTATGCAAATCACAAAAAAAGACTTAATATAACAATGACTATGATTTAAAATTT
>NW_024626911.1:0-5311 GCF_008729295.1 Plectropomus leopardus | reverse complement strand
TCCTCTTCCTCCTTCTCCAGTCTCATTTTCACCCCTGCCACCTCCTCTCCCTCTCCTCCTCTCCCTCCTCTCCTCTCATTAGTCAGTGTCCATGAAACTCACCATTCCACTGTCTCTCCTCTCGCTCAGTCCTCCAGTCCCTAACACATCCTCACTAATGAACAACTGCTACATCTCTCCCCTCCCTCACCTCTCAGCTCTCCTTTCATCCTCCTCCTCCTCCTCTTCTCTCTGTCCTCCCCTCTCCTCCTCCTCTGTCCTCCTCTCCATTCGTCACTCCATCTCTCTCCCTCCTCTTCTCGCTTGGTTTCTCTTCTATCTCTCACAACTGACTGTCCCTCCCACTCTCCCTTTAGCTCACTCTTGTTTCCACTTCTTTCCTCACCCCTCCCCTCCTTCCCCACCTCCCCTCCCTTCTTTCTCCACCTGTCTCCTTCCTCCTCTGTGCCTGTCTATCTGTCTGCTCTTCTCACTTTTTGTCTGTCTCCCTCCCTCCCCTCACTGTTTGACTCCACATGTCCACATAACTCTCCCTCCATCCCTTACACCTCACCCTGACTCCCATCCCTCCCCCCTTCGAATTCTCTGACTTTCCTGTTATCTCAGGAGATGCATGATCTAGAATCAGACGTGATAGAAAGAACTCTCCTTGCTGTCTTCGTTAGGTAGTTCCTTTCATAGTAGGACCATCACGTACGTCTAAATGTTCTGCAATACTCACCTCGATGTTGGTGTAGTGAATGATGCCCTTTGCCACGCTCGACTCATTATTATTCCATTTCCCCCCCTTCATCGTCCCTGATGTAGCACTGTATGACGCACCAGATGACTCACTTTGGTCTGACACAAGCTCTTATGACGTAAAAAGATCATAGTATGTTAATTCAAACTGAAAATTTACGAGGATCGAAAGGCTAATGTATCACTGAATTGTGTGTCTGTTGATATTTGTCATGTCATGGAGTGAACAAAATATTAGAAACTCCTCTAATCTCAAGGACTGAACATTATCTTAAATGGAAAAATGTACGTAAAATCAGAATAATGTACTTATTTAATTGTGATATATGCTAAGATTGGGAGATATCATCTGTAGTTGCTAGGGAATTGTGTATAGTGTCTTAACTTTAAACCAGGGGTAAATTTTCCAACATATATTCATACAGTTGTTCATATGATATATTATATAAATGGGTCATATGACATCTTTCAAATTAGCAGCCCAGAAATGGCGTCATCAGGTTATATAAACTACTTATTGTGAAGTTACATACTCAACATAAAGTTACGTAAGCTTGGTTTAGGAAAAGAAATATGGTTGGGCATTATCACATTATGTACTTTATGTAAAGCACGCAAGCTGACAAAGTAAAGTTACTTAGGTTAAATTTAAGGGGGAAAAAAAACATGGTGATAAAGTATCTTAAATTAACTCAAAGTTGACTTGGTTTTACAAAGGACACCAACACTGGTTTCCTGGGAGAAAGTCCTGTGTTGTTTGACCCATTCACCACCCCAGCCAGATCTTCTGCTCTTTATACTACGCACTTCCTTCTTTACTCCTTTTAGCGCATTGGTTACATGATACCAGCCTTCCTGGTTTTGGTGCATTACTTTTCGTAGATATACATGTGAATATTATATGAGGAAAGCCTGGATATTGTTTTTTTTTTATATAAAACTCACCTCTCTACATTTCATTAAGGCTTGGAGTTATGTGTAATTAAGGGCATAGTCATTTTGCGTGACAGCCTGTCTAATATAGGTGTCACCACAGGCTCCTAAACCTTAATCCACTAACCAATGGGTGAAGACATGGCATCTTTTTATTTTTGTACAGTTTATGGTAAAGATGGATTTTTGATATTATGATTCATGATGAATCATCTTTAAGGGATCATACCATAAATATCCATCGCAAATTTAATGACAATCTAGCAAATAGTTGTTGAAATAACTTTTTACCATCAACTATGGATGTACATCACCATCCTTAGATCCTATAGAGCGAAAAACATTGTCCATATCAATACTTGTGAAACACAGCAGTATAGTTATAAGAATAGGATAGCTTATGATGCAGCATTTAGATTTGATTAAGCCTGTTCAGTTTTTTAGTGCAGTTGATGTAGACTTGGCTCACGCTGCTGCTTGATATAAATGCTTCAAGGCCTTCCACAGAGTTTAAATACAATCAGCTATAAATCACTTCAAATTAAACACAGATATGGAAACACCACTGAGAGAGACATATACCAAGCATGTTCAGGCCATGTGCAGACACACCCTGCAACCATTTTATCTCAGCAGAACCGCCATGTAGAGTGGATGTCCAGTCTATGTGTTGCAGTTCTGTGCTGCAGGGCTCGCTGCACTGAGAGAGGCCTCATCCTCATCCTCCATCCTTCCTCTGGTCCTTTCCACACTGCATCTGTTGATTCCCTCTCTCGTCCTCCTCCCCTCTCCTCTCGCTTGTCTCCATCAGTCCTTTCTCATCCTGTCTTCATTATTGTTTGCCTCATCATTCTTTCCTCTTCATCTCCTCCTATGGTCTGCAAGAGAACACCATACACAGCACTGCAGAGCTGAAAAGAGGGCTCTCACTGTGTGTGTGTGTGCGTGCATGTATACATGTGTGTGTGCGTTACCAGTATATGTGTGGGTGGAGGTAGGAGGGGGGCAGCTTGAATTTCATTATCCAGTTCTGCGAGCATACACACACCAGAGAGGATGTTCAGAAAGTCTAAATACTTCCACATAGATAATAACAAAAAGAGTCATCCTTCAACTGCAGAATGAGTTGATATGTTGGTATTTGTCAGCATGTCTCATCTGTATGCAAAAAACAGACTTGTTCCAATGAGCATCAGGCCTCTGGACCAACTCTCAGAGCCTCGTCGCGCCCCCTACTGACACAGGAAATAAATCGTTTTTCTGCCGACAGCCGAGAGACAGATTCCCTGAAGACAAAAGACTGTAGGCGGGGTTTAGAGACTGGGCCATCTGCGTGCTGGAGAGGGCTGCTGTGTGCATGTGTGTGTGTGTGTGTGTGACAGAGAAAGAGGGAGAGAGTACCCCCTTTGCAAAGCCTTTATTTGCATTATGAATAAGTGGGTAGGCTTGTGAGGATGGCCACCTCATATCCAACCAAACCAAGAACTCACAGTCATTGTGATATATCGTGGAATATTTAACCCCTTTAATCTAAGGTCTCACAAACTCAATTGCTTTATGTGTGAAAAATAATATATAAAGCCTAACTAAATCAATCATTTTTCCTTTTCCTTTTCCTTTTAGTTTGGTGTAAATGATTAAAGAGGTCACGCTCCCTTTTCCACAAACTGGGCTTGCACATTTTTATAAAAGTTTAAACAATACAGATATGGTCAAAGACCCTTGTTATTACATCAGGAATAGTCATATTTACTGTAATATATGCATAAAGGGATTACTGAACAGGCCTGCTGACTCACCTTCACCTGCAAAATTTAATTTAAATGAACACGTTATACTGATCAGGAGGAGACTTAAAATTACAACAAAGAGACATACATTTACCAGAAAAAGAGAAAAACAACAACTAAGAGACACAAAATGACCACAAAGAGATACAATACAGCCACAAGAAGACACAAAATGATAACAGAGAAAGATAAAAATGAGCAAAAGACACATAATGACTTCAAAAGCGGTCAAGACATAAAACAACCACAAAGAGACACAAAATAAAGTACAAAGAGACAAAAAAAAACACCACAAGAAGACACAAAATGACAACAGAGACACAAAAAGACACAAGACCCCAAATTAGAGAGAGATATAAAAAAATAAGAAAAAATACACTGAATGACTTCAAAGAAACACAAAATGAGCAAAAAAAGCTTCCAAATGACTATAAAGGGACACAAAACAATTACAAAGGACATAAAACAACCACATGAAGACATAAAATTACTACGAAATGATGCCAAATTAACACAAACAGGCACAAAATTCCATCAGGGGGACACAAAATGACCACAAAGAAACACCAGACAACCACAAGAAGACACAAAATGACTACAAGGAGACACACAATAATCAAAAAGAGACACAAAACAACCACAAGGAGATAAAATGACCATAAAGTAATGCAAAATATCGAAAAGATATCTGTGTCCAGGGGCCAATTGTGTCAGAATCCACCCATGATTACATTAGCTATGCATGAAGAAATATTTACTTTTTCGGTTTGCCAAATGATCAATCACAGACAAAGAAATGCAGATACTGTTATCTTATGTTACTTATAAAGGAGGTCACTTAGACCTCAGAAAGGTCAAATTCCCTGATATAGCTGCAAACTGTTATGAAACTCTAAAAACAGAAATCCAAATAGAGTTGTTTGAGATTTAAGAGGATTACGAATCGCCAATAACAAGAGACAGTCAGCAAATAGAATCTACTGTATTTAACTATGTTTTGTGTCAATGTCTGTGGCAGATTTCTTAAAGCAAATCACTAATACATAATCAAATGTGATAATACCCTGCTTTTTCTTGTAATTTATGTTAATGAACCGAATACAGTTTGAGTTTTGGATTGTTGCTTGGACAAAACAAGAAACATCAAGGTATCACCTTTTATTTGTCACTGTACTTGCAGCCCTAGAGTAAAAAAAGGTCCACATATCAACACCCCAAACTTAACTAAATGTGTAAATGAGAATGCCATGATTGTGATGTAATTTTTGTGACTTTGATATAGTATTCCCCTGCAATTTTGTGGTTGCTTTATAACCCAATGAAACGCAATGAAAGAATATGTAACTTTATCTTTTATGCCACAGGGTGAAGAGAGATACCATAGTATGTTTTATGTTTCATCAGCCAATTACAGTTTGTTTATAAGAGCTGCTGTCAAGTGTAAAAGGCAGCCAAGGCACATGATGTTGAAATAATAGCCTATATTTTCTATAGCTGCCGGTCTTTTTTTTCCTCATCTGGGGCTTTATACTCGGTTTGGAAGAAATAAAGAACTGCAGCAGGAATTGAGTGGTTTCACACTTACTGTCGCCCCTAAGTGGCCAATGCTATGAACTGCTCAGATCAGACGAATCCACCATGATATGAGTTCAGCTTTTGGGTATGATTATTTAATTAATCATTAAATATAGTTTTTTGTGATATAAATGAGCCAAAGATATGGTCAGACGTCCAGGCTACCCCTCCAGCCCCAGATTGTTTTGGATATTTTATTGATATTTAACTTATCTATTTTTTAAATGTAAATTCTTTATTCATGTAAAAGCACTTAAATGTCATAGATTTTT
>NW_024626910.1:0-2913 GCF_008729295.1 Plectropomus leopardus | reverse complement strand
TATTATTTAAAAACAAAATCTAAAAATCTATAAAAATATTAGAAAAATTAGAGAAAAAAATCATTGAAACCCTGGAAGCCAGGGTTGTAAAATGTAATTTTGATAAGATCCAGGTTTTGCATGATAGTGGGAACCCTGTCACAAAAACACACCTGAAAGATCAGGTGAACTGTCCCTGCAGAATGACCTCCAGCAGGATGAATGATGAAATATAACAGAGAGCAGCTCAGTTTCAAAATAAAACCATCACTAATTCCAATTTAAAAACAAGAGTGATTTTTTATCCAGAGGCAGCTTAAGCCAACAATGACTAGGTGTTAATAGCTTCACTTAATGTCATCAATTAGTCCCCTTTAATTGCTGCTAATTAATGGTGCAAACCTAAACTGTGAATATGCTCAGAAAATAGTCACTGTGTGTTGTTAAATAAAAGTACACATTATTGTTGTTATGGTACAAACTCTGAACACGAATCTTTGCTGAGTGATGAGCTCGACAGGGGGGAGTCTTTTCTCTTTGTCTCTGAGGCTCCAGTTTAAAATAGACTGTTTGGGGAATCAGCTCCTCCCCAGGTGATTTCAGCAGGTGAAAACATCACTTCTGTCCCCAAACAGCCTCCTGCCTTCACTCACTGCACCTCTCCACAAGCCGCCTCACCTTAAACTACCTCCCTTTCTCCGTTCTCTGCCTCTTTTTATACACAATGTACGATCTGCGTTCTGTTTCTACTTTCTGACCTGGTTTAAAACAACACGTAGAGCCCAAAATAAGGCTGAAGAATATGAAGAAACTATGCCAAAATGTTGAAAAAACTATATGATGTGCTATAAGTAAACAGATATTAAAGTGTATTTAGGTCTTTAAAGACAATGACGTTTTTGACTATCCTATGATAAATGGACATATATTATATACACTCTATATTGCCCTTTGTGTTTACATGCGTGCTTGTTTACAGAGGCATGTCACTGACATTTTGGCCTACATGATGTCAGAATACAAAGCAATGATTCTCCTAATGTTTGAAGATTTGTTAATTAAAAAAGTTAAAAAACAGTTAAAAAACGACACAGCGTAGCCTGCTGGTAGCCTGCAGTTTGTAGTTTCCCTAGGGCTATGCAATAAAACAATAATGATAATTATCTGCATGTATTTCTCTCTATTTAGATATAATACAATGTCAATAAACAGGGTTTCAGACACTGATATGGACAAAATTTCAAAAACTTTTCTATGACTTTTCATGCCTTATTTGCCCAATGTTTTTCAAACATGTAAGATTCAGACTTTGCCTTGACAAAATTTCAGCATACCACATGATGTGTTCAAGGATTGTCAGAAATTTGAAAATCCAACAATAATTTCTGTTTTTACATTTACTGGCTGTGATGAATGTTGTAATTTTTGAAAGTTTTAGTTTTCTGTAAAAATCAAAAAAAAAATTAAAAGTAAAAATGCCTTTTCTTTAAAAAAATATTGAGAAAAGTTTAAACTTTTTTCTTTCACATTCAAACTAAAAGTGGACATTTTGAGGTTTTCAGCCTCTCCCTGTGGCTGCAGGTGACACTTTCTCCATCTGGTTCACAGCCTTATAAAGGCACAGTAATGATCCAGCCTCAGGTTTGGAGAGTGGGTCTGCAGCCCGAGGCTCAGCAGCTTCCTGCCTGCGGTTGGTACAGTCACCTCACAAGCGATAAAAGACGGCTACATTTTCCGACTGCACTTCCGCCCACGAAAAAAAATCCCTCCCTTTCTCTCGCTCTCTCTGAAGGCTAAATTTAGAACATCACTCTGCTGAACATCCCCCTTCGTTTCATCTCATCCACTCTCACCCACATACTTCCTCTACTAACCTTCACACAAGTCACTTAGCTGAGACTTTGATCGGACAGATTTACGACGGCTGAGCAGGCGACAGCTCGGTGCCTTGCCTCAGGACGCTTCAGCAGGATTTACAAACTGCTGCTACAAGAACTGAACAGTGACTCTCTGATTATGGGACGATTTCTCTTAATCAGGTCCAAGTGAATATCTGAACTGACCTTATTGCGTAAATGCGAGAGCACATATAAATATTTTGGAAGATTAATTCATTGCTATTTTCTAATGTATACAGGCCGAAATAACAGAATTTCATGATTTTTTTCCCCTACAAAATATGAACGTTAGTTTCCAAATTACAGTTTGTATATCCCTAGATACACTGTCCATTTAGGGTATAAACTTAACACTTTCCCCTTTATTGAATTGTTCATATTCCACTTCTTTAAACATTTTATTAACAATTAACTTTCTTTCACGTTTCGCATATATAATGTTTAAAGACTAAAACAAAAACTGAACAATTGTTATTTACATACAAAACATTTCTAAATCATCTAAAGCATCTAAATCTGATCTGAGCTCTAAACTGCCCTCAGATATAATTCAAACGAGTTTGATTTATTTTGAGACAAGCAAACATATTTTATCATCGTAGTCTGATGAGGCACGATAGTCCATCACCTTTTAAACATTGATATGTTGGACTTGTTGGGCATTTGACACATTATTGTGATTTAAATATTGATTATAGCCACTTTATTGACTATTTATTTATACATTTAAGTCTGTTTTACTAGATGCTATATTATTTTATTAATTTATTTTTTATCTATTTGTTATGTTATTATTTATTTACACTGTATCAACCATTAAGAGTAACTGATTTATTTATTCATTTCCGATTAATATTATATTTATTTTTACCTTCTATCTATAGGTTTTATCCTGCCTCTGGTGTTTCCTCACTTTCAGTAGCGTTTCCCCAGTTCCCGGTTTTAATGAGTACTCTTATTTTAGCTCTTTAATTATTTTTTACCCATGCGCCTGTGTACTTGTGCGTACCTGGTGCGTGGTGGTGGAAGTTGCCGT
>NW_024626909.1:0-3468 GCF_008729295.1 Plectropomus leopardus | reverse complement strand
TTAAAGAGAAATGCAGCCATTACTAGAACGCAGCTCAGCAAAACAACCGCAGCAGCAACAGAAGAAAGGCCTACCTCGCAGATGAGAAAAAAAACACCGCAATGAGCCGATCGCAGAGTGTGAGTGTGAGCACTCTCATCCGCCGTCAGTCAGACAATGCACCCGCTGCAGACACACAACACTAATAAATACTCCGTGAGCACCAGTGATCGGATGGGCAAAAGGGGGGCAGCGCTTACCATTCAAGCAGTTTCGGAGTACCAGGTTCCAGCCGACGCCAAAACAGACCCGTATCCCACGCTTCAGCCTCACGCCAGCTGAGCCACACCACTGGCTTTCAGGAGGTGAATGTGGGACAGGTATGCGCCAGCACATACATACTCCAAGCGCCGCCTTCCAATCAAGGCAGCAGCGGGAGAGAGAGAGAGAGAGAGAGAAGGAGCGAGAGGACAGAGCAGAGCGCCGCCCTCATCCTTCTACATTCGCAAGAAATTAGGAAAAAGTATGAGAGAACTGCCAGGAAATTAGAAAAACTAAATAAATACACACATACATACACACATAAATACATACATACACACATACATAGATACATACACACATACATACATATATACATACATACACACATACATAGATACATACAAACAAAAAAGAAAAGAAAGGAAATTTTAAAAATACCACAAGAGTGACCTGGAAAAAGTGCTTAAAGATTATGAAACACAGGATAAGACGTGGATTTCCTTTGTGCAAGCATTTACAAGGGAGTGTTGTCTTGATGGCGTCTTGATGATGACGGGGGACACAAGGGAGCCGTGGATGGGTTGGGACACATCATCAATAGTGTACTTTTGGTTCTTCGGGTGTTTCGGCCATTCACCCTCCCAAAAGGCAGCCAGCTACAAGGTGATCAAACCTGAGTTTGCGTCCCATACCCACTTGTTCATGAGAGCTGCCTTGTTGTTGAGAGTGGCAGACATCTAATGGGACTATGCATGGCAGGGGCGTCCTACTTCCCGAGTCAAGCCTAAGCTGACTGCATACCTCCTTGTCTTCTACTTTGGAGCCCAGCAGGGATCTCTCCTCTTGATCCAAAGCCACTGGCTGCTTTTTTCGGCTGCCTCCGATGCAGCTTTTATGGCTGACCTCTGGCCTCTGGTTCCCAGCTATACAAGCAGTGTGATGGCAGAGTTTGCCACAAAACCTCAGCACCCCACTTCCACTGGGCAGACTTCAGTGTCCTAGCCATGATGCCATGCTGCGGTAGCTAACTCTGCATAGTTTGGCAGCTGTGGCTCAGAGGTAAAGTGGTTGTCCTCAGATCAGCGGTTCGATCCCAACTCCTCCGGAGTGTCGAACATGTCGAAGTATTCTTGGGCAAGATACTGGACCCTGATTTGCTCCTGATGCCGTGTCATCGGAGTGTGCATGCATATGAATGGTTACTACCTAGTAGGTGGCACCTTGTATGGTAGCCTCTGCCACTACTGTGTCAATGTCTGTGTGAATCGGTGAATGTGACATGTCCTGTGAAAGCGCCATGAATAGTTGAAAAGACTGGAAAAGTGCGATACAAGTACAGTCCATTTACCATTTACCATAGCGTAGCTGTTTCCGCTCATCCGCCTCGTCCACTGATTCCTCCCAGGGTACCGTGAGCTCAATTATGGGCACTTTCTTGAGAGAAGGAGAACAGAGTACCAGGTCAGGGCTTAGGGTGGTGGTAGCAATCTCTGGAGGAAACACAAGCTGCTGGCCAATGTCAACCTGCATCATCCAGTTGTGGGCTAACTGCAGCTGGCCTCGCTCAGATGATGAGGCGCAGCCCCTGGTTACCTCAGCCACCTCAGGGACAAAGGCAATTGTTCGTAGAGGGTTGGATGCTGGTGGTGGCAGGGAGTCTGTGGCAGCTTGTTTGTTCTCCAGGGTAGACACATGACTCTTTAGGACTTGGTTGTGACACCACATGTAACATCCTTGTGCAAGACTGGTTTTACCCCCTGTGAGAATGTGCCTGAGGGAGGCCAGCATGGAACAGAGGGCACGCCCAGGATCTTCATCGTACCTCTGGTGAAGATTAAGTGGTGTTGGAAGAATGTTGTAAGTAGCTCTGATGGTAAAGCTCAGAAGCCTCGCCTCCATAGCCCATAAGTTCTTTCAGCTTATGTCCCTCTTCTCCACACTGTCCCAGCATGTCCACTGTCCCTGTTTGCCAAGGAAGACTGCCTTGGCCCCCCTCTTAGCCTTCTCCTGATGGCATACTTCCTTGACCACCATCTTCCTTCACTCCAGCGATATGGCCTTACTCCAAGCTGGGCGGGTGGTTGTTAACCCGAGGCCTCCTCTTCTTTGCTGAGCATGTCCCACAATGTCAGCATTTCTGAGGGCTGCTGTAGCCTCCTGTGCTGCTTTGTCTGGTCTCCATTTTTAGCCCAGTTGCTAATGTTGGCACGTTGTTGCTCACCATTAAATCTCTGGATTGATTCAGAGCATCGTGGAACTCGAAGCCATTTTTTGATGTGACACACTCTTTCCAGCTTCTCCACTGTTAAGATTTGGACCTCATAGACTGTGAGTGGCCACAACACCTGGGGTAGGAGTCCAAACTGCAGGCACCAGGTCTTTAACTTCCCAGGTAGCTGGGGTTTTTCGATGGACTGTAGGCCACTGCTGATGCAGTTGCTGCACCTGGTCTTTGTCCTTCAGGCTTGCATCATACTACCGTCCTAGGCTTTTGACAGGCTGCTCGGATACTTGGCATTGGATCATCTCCAATGAAGAATTTCAGGTCAGAGGACACTCCCTTTACAATTGAGACGCTATGTGACTCAGATGGTTTAATCTTCATATGGGCCAACTGATATTCTCCTCCAGTTTTCTGAGCTGCCTCCGGGTGCATGGAATGGTGGTCGTCAGAGTTGTAATATTGTCTATGTGAGCTCTGAGTGGAGGGAGGCGTAGACCAGAGTCATGTCGCTGTCCGCCTAAAACCCATTTTGAGACTCGGATGATGACCTCCATTGCCATTGTGAATGCCAGAGGTGGGATTGTGAATCCCGCCATGATGCCAACTTTCAGACACTGCCAAGATGTGATAAACTACAAGGTGGTTTTCTGATGTTTTTGAAAGAAATCACACTTGCGTGTTCAAAGGTTGAAGGATTACAAATTGCTGAAAGCAGCATGCAAACATTGATGTCACTCAAGTACACTCGAGTAACAGGGACAGAGCAACAGAGACAGAGTGACAGGGACAGAGCAACAGAGACAGAGTGACAGAGACAGAGCAATGGGGTAATAGGAACAGAGACAGTGCAACGGGGTAAGAGCAAAAGAGACAGAGCAACAGGGACAGAGCCACAGAGACAGAGCGACGGGGACAGAATGACTGGATGAATTTTGGATGAATTTATGAGGTTTTCATGCAGATGAAGGGGTTAATTTTGAGGACGTCTGTCTGTCTTTGTC
>NW_024626908.1:0-2996 GCF_008729295.1 Plectropomus leopardus | reverse complement strand
AGTATCGAAATCTGTTTTGGGTAGGAAAAAATGGTATCGGAACACCTCTATTGTGATTTGTTAACTATTTATGATATTTTTGAGTCACTGGTTTATTTTTACATTTTAACAGGTGCTCACATTCTTAAAAGAAGCCCCTTTCATTGTGCAAGTTTTGTGCAATCCCATGAAAGAAATTTATTTATCCAAAATCTGTTGATATCAGTCAGTCCTTCCAGGATTTTGGGATTGTTGTGACCAGAATTGTCTCATTTCTTGTGTTTCTTAAAAAAAAAAAAAAACGATGCATGTTGTGATATTTAGTTGCAATGTTGTTCCTGATTTGGAGCCTATGATTATAAGAATTAGAATCTACTTGTGATGGTTGATGGGAGGGGGCTGACAATCAGCTGTTGCTGCCGTTTGAAGTTAGCTAAAAAAGTGTCTTTGTGAGCCGCTCTCCTCCTGCTCTCTCGAACTGATAAGCATGACCTAACATCTGACACTGAGCTGTTTAACAGTCCAAACAATCTCACAATGACAGAATTGGGCCGACTCTGATGTTAAACTTGACAGCAGTTGGGTAATTTTGACTGTGTCATGCTAACAGTTAGCCCTGTCACTGTGTGTATGAGTCTGTCACAGGCGAAGAAAACACACTCTGGCAGCAGTTGTCTTGTGATAAACAGAGAGAGTAACACCCGGGACACGCTGCATATATTAGCATGGCATGACGGTTACCTCACTGAACTGCTGGAGCTTGCATGTTTGCAGTGTTCATACTGGCCGCTGCTGCAGAGCTGCCTGCTGCTGTAACTACTGTTTTTCTCCAGTTTAAAGCTGTTACTTCACTAATTTATGGAGCCATGCAGCCACTGCATTTTCAACAACACATACCTGCAAATATTTCACAATAAAAAGCCTTGTGTCAACAACCGAAGGGATTCCGTCGACAGAAACGTTGTCAGAGGGCTTTTATTTTGAAACGGAAACAGGGGAGGCCTCAACCTTACTCATAAAACTGATATATTTGTATCTTTTCAATCACAATTCAGAATTCACGGACATTGTTTGATGTTGCATACGAGAAATCCTGGAGGGACTGATCAGTTTTTATCAGTTAGCTTGTGATGTAGTCCTTTACTTAGTGTTGGTTTTAACGTGAAATGTTAGTAGTTTTGGCCTTGATTAAGATTTAAAAAATCAGTTGGAGTTGGAAAAAAAAGAAAAGAAAAAAAGATTTTCTGGACAAATTGTTAAAATGACTGGCTTAGGGTTGTGTGAAATATGTTTAGAAAATCTTAATAGAGCCTAAAAATGAAAGGCCAAACAGCGATGCCAAATGGAATAGATTGTCTTTTTATTTTTAGTGTATCAGAAGGACCTGAGGTACTGCATAGTTTATCTGATTTCATGCTACATGTATCTGTAGATAATAAGCCATGTTTGACAGGGTGCGTCAACAAAGCAAACTTAGACACTTTTCAGAAAAACATTTTCGGTTCAATGTTTTTTTAATAACAGTGAACAAATATAGAAGGATCTGTTAGCAGAACACTTATCACACAATGTTTTATCTGTTTTAATCTGTGATGTTGCTGCTTGTAAATGGTCACAATGCTTTGTTCTTTCCAGGTCTAATGTACCAAATGTCAAGCTTCAGTGCAGCAGTAGAAAGGATCTGATGTGGAAGTTGTTTTTGGGGGGGGTTACAGTATATTGTTGGGCATTTGAAATGTAGCTTCAGCAATGCAAACACAATAACTGATCAAGGTAGCGGTTGACCAACAGCTCCTGTATTCAGCGATATATATTCTCTTGATGGAAATCACTGTCTGACATTAAGTTAACCCTTTAAAATCTAAAATTTCTTTCAAAGAAATAGGAAGAAGAAAGAAAAAAGAAAGTTAAAAAAATAAGGAAATACCTGGAAAAAATGTTTAAAAAATATAATTTTGTGACATAATTTGAAATATGTAATTTTGATTTTTTTTTTTTTTTTAAATAGCCCTTTTTGCCATGTTTTTCTTTTTTTTTTTTAAAGAACTCACGGATTTGCTAAGGGTTCAAAGGTTTACATACTTGTGAAAGGCATCTAAAAGCAGCACAAGAAAAGTGATGTCACTCCAGGTTTCAAAGGGTTAAAGCAGTGAAAATACTTTCAACATAACATACACTTAGATTGATATTGTTCTGTTTTGGGGGGGATTTATTTAGGTGGCTGAACGTTTGTTGCTGTTCCCTCCACAGCAGGTTGTTGCTTAGATTCTGTGTCCAACTCTAGCCTGCTTCTCAAAACTGGAGGTGTGCTGACTGACATTTACCATTTGTAATACACTGACTATAGATAAGAACCTCTTAAAACACCACTTTCTGAACGACCCCTTTAATTCTGCTCGACTCCTCTCAGTGCTGTGAAGAGCTTCACTCACCTACACTACACTTTAAGTAGCGGGACAGTATGTTTAATTTGAACCTCAAATCTGAAGCAGGTGACGACAACAGACACAGTAGTAGTTTTATGTACTGACAGAATTCAGAGGACTGTTGTTATTATTATTGTTGTTGTTAATATAGTTTTTTGTGCTCATCCTCCTTGAAAAATCCTTTAATCCTTTAAATCCTTGATTTATCATCCTTTGCTGATATCGTGACTTGACAAATACTGTGACCACATTGATTTGTTCAGCTTTAAATGTGTCCACTGTAAATATGACATATTTGTGTTTTATCTCCAATGTTATTAACAACATGTGCACTGTGTGTCTCAAACAACGGCCATGTATGCTCTTGCTGCATGTCACCCATCTGTTACTCAGAAAAATCAGTTCACTCTTAGCTAATTGTTGTTCTAATAAATCAAGATGCAGTGATTTTGTTTTTTTGTTTTTTTTTTGACATTTACTATTCTGCAAAGTTTATTTAATTTCTATTTAATTATTGATATTTTTTTTTCACTGAATTGGCATCTTAATTCTGGTTCAAGGTATGGTTATGTACAACATCAAATATATATA
>NW_024626907.1:0-3839 GCF_008729295.1 Plectropomus leopardus | reverse complement strand
TAGGTTTAAATTCATAAGGAAGCGCTTTGATTAAAATTCAGTGACTCATGGAGGAGGGGTGGGATTAAATAAGTAATATATAAATAATAATAAACAAAAGTAATAAATAATTTTTTTCACTCCTTTTTAAATATGTAAACCAAGTCTTCATGTGTTTATTCTGCTTCATGTTTTTAATTTTTAACTATCCGTATATATTAACTACTTTTTTTTGTCTGTCTGCATGATTTTGTATGACTCTATTGTCTTGTGAGATGCCTGCAATAAATCAAATCACACCAAAGCAAATCAAATCAAATCAAATCAAATCAAATCAAATCAAATCAAATCAAATCAAATCAAATCAAATCAAATCAAATCAAATCAAATCAATCAAATCAAATCAAACACCACTGTGTCTCACTGATAATGTTTGGACATTAATGGAGCTTAATGCCGCAGAGGAAGAAGATCTATCAGGTTTTGATACAAACACAATCATTTTTATGGGAAATTTGTTGAAAAAAAATGCTGATTTAGTGCCTGACCTCTTGTAGCCGTTGAGGATCCAGCCCAGCAGGGCGTACAGGTCTCTCAGCTCCGTCACCTGCTGCGCCAGCTTCTTCAGGTGCTGCCCGACGACTCTGTGGTAGCTCTTCACGTAGGTGCTGAAGACTCTGAAGCTGGGCGGGTACGACCAGCGCAGCTTCCTCTTCACGTTCTCCAGATCCTCCACGATGGTTTTACCCAGCAGCCCCAGATGAACCGCCAGCCAGGAGGCGTTCTGCTCCCTCTGCTCCAGGTGAACGCTCTCCACCTTCATCCGCACCCCCTCGCCCACCGCCTCCCTCCAGGCCTCCATCCAGCCGCCCTGCAGCCCGCCGGGCTCCTCCGCTCTCTTCTCCTCCTCCTGGATGATGCGGGCCACGTACTCCAGCAGCCCTTTGTTTGTGGGGGGAGAAGAGTTGGAGTCGCGCACGATGATGTTGATCTTGTTCCTCAGGTCTCCGTAGAGGAGGCTGAGGTCTTTTTCCTTCTTGGCGAGCTCCATGGGCGAGTCCTCGCCGCACCGGTCCCGCTCCTGCTGGAACTCTTGACGCAGGGCGAGCAGGTTCAGGTGAGCCTCCTCCAGCGCCTCCGTCTCTATCAGCTTATTGATCTGCATCACTGGAAAAAAACAAAACACAGATTAAGACACTGACTCTGGTGTCTGCAGACAAACTGGACCTCTGTGTATTTACACCTGGAATAAGATCCTTATCACCATCTGTGTTTGCTGCCAAAACAGAGAAAGAAAAGCTGAATGTACAGACAGAGACGGGGACAGAGACGGGGACAGAGACGGGGACAGAGACAGAGACAGAGACAGAGACCAATATGTTTGGGAACATTATGAGAAAAGGTTGCAGACACAACTTGCTGCCTGAAAACACAACACTGACAGCCTATTTTTTATGTAAACTGAGAGTGGCACTAAAGCAAATACACAAGTGAAAGTCAAATCAGACCCGAACTGAAGTTCCTCCACCAGGAGAATTGCACAAAAAGTTCAATAATTTGAGGACCTAATTCGCCAAAACTAAATTAAAAAATTGGAACCTAAAAATGGCTATATTAAAATGTTTTTAATGAGATGTGAAAACAACTTAAATGGCACCATAAAAGGTGCCACCTGCTGCTCAGTTACACACTATCGGGAGAAATTTGGGGTTTAGTATCTTGCCAATACTTTAACATGTAGACTGGAGAGCTTGGGACCACCTCAAACCGCCAATTTGCCAATTAACAGATGATCCCCTCTACCTCCTGAACTACAGTCGCCAAATGTGAAAATGTGAGCGGGGTCGTGCGGACTGATGAACCTACAGAGAATTATCGGTTGAATCTGCAGCTCCATTCGGCTTTATGAAGCTTTATAGTGAGTTTAAAACACGGACTGTATCAATAATGGACACAGCTACTATGATGTCACCTATTGGTTTGTGGGCTGCTGTTTGAAGCCTCGAATTCGGCATTTCGGCCTTTGCCATCTTGGCTTTTTGGACCATATTTGCAAGACAAGCTGAAGCAGTGGAGTGTAATTTTCAGAGAAAAAACTGTAAAAACTAGAATTAACGCCTCGTGGTTGTTTGCCTCCACCAATCAGTTTAGTTATAGTTTACATCCAAGTCTGGATATACTCACTAAATATGATGCGATGTTATGTCACCAATTTAGTAACTGACCAAATGTTTCCCCCAAATGTTTACATTTTTCTTAACCCTTGTGTTGTCTTTGGGGTCAATCTGATGCCAAATGAAATCTTTTGCCATCAAAATATGTTTTTTATACTTATGAAAACAGGGTCTATTGGCCCTAAATTCCAAAATGAAGGTAAAATGTGTGGAAATGGGTTGGACTGAAGTAAGACTAAAGGTGTAACACAGAATCGATTGACAGTCAAAACAGGGCGGGGTCAGAACGACCCCAGAAGACAAAATGCGTGTGGCAGTTGGGAGGAAATTAAAAAAACAAGCAAACTATAAAATCAATCAAGTCTTTGTCTTCTGTGTGCATCGAGCACTCTGATTGGCTGTTAAACATCATGATGTCACAGCTAAAATAAGAAATTACTCTGTGTTACAGCTACACACATAAATAAAACCAACATGGTAAACACAGAATACAAGGTAGATTTATTGCCATTTTTCTTAAACGTGGTTTAAGAAGAAATGAAAATTGAAGTCGATCCTGAATGCTGCTATGTCTTTTTGGCATCGAAGGAGGAGTTGAGGAGTTTTGACCTTTGACCTTTTGGATATAAAACATCACTTAATCATTTTATTCTGTTAGACATTTGTGTGAGTTGTCATAATTAGCAAATGAAACTAAGTGGACGTTTGTGCCAAATTTGAGGAAATTCCTTTAAAGTGCTACTAAGATATTGAGTTTCCAAGAATGGCCGAAAGGACAATCCGAAATCATAAAGCCTCCACCCAACGCTTTTACCAGCGAAGAGGCATTAAAAACCCACCTTACACTACCTGCTCGGCCTCAGACAGACAAAGTAAGAGACAAACTTTTGGACATAGTGGAGCATTTAAAGTGGCTAAAGAGACAGATATTTCCTTCAGGAGTTGGTGGGGACCAAAAACGGAGCTAAAAGAGAGTGAATATTGGACTCACCTTCATCAGATGGACACAAACACAGATAAAAATGAATAACAAGCTCACCGTAATAACTGAAAAGATTATGTCAGTGTGTACTTGTTTCTGCTGCCCCCAAGTGGCAAAAAAAAAACAATAATTGCATGTTGAAAACAAGTCCAAACAATCTTCCAAACAAGGAGGTGATTTGTGGCTTTTAAATACAACACATCAGCAAACTGTCCTCAATAAACACAAAATAAAAACCTGCGAGAGAGACTGTACCTGACAGCGGTGTGTGGGGGATTTCTGGCAGCGTGTACAACTCCTCCATCTCCTCCCACACCTCCTCCTCCTCCTCCTCTTTATCCTCCTTCCTCTCCTCCGTCGAGCCTTCAGAGACGGGGACCAGCGGCTCTTGTTTGCCGGGTTTATTCTTGCCGAATTTAAGGCTCCGACGAATTGATGCTCCTCTTTTTATGAGAGACTCACCGAGCCCGGACATGTTGGGATCTGAGGATGGAAAACACACAGTTGGCTTTTACTGACCCAGACATAATTTCAGTTTTTGTTTTTCCCTCCATTGCTGCAGTCAAGCGTTCTTGGTGTTAAAACCCTCATGTCCAAAATCCCTTAACCTTTGAAACCTTAACAAAGTAGCCTGATTTCTTTCAAAAAAAAATTAATAAATTCAAAACTAGTTAAAAGCACAAGAAAATTACCTGAAAATTTGT
>NW_024626906.1:0-4861 GCF_008729295.1 Plectropomus leopardus | reverse complement strand
TGATGTGACAGATATAAATCTTACATCTCCTGTTAAGTTTACTTGAAATTTAGCTGTATTTAGTTGCTGCAACTGAAGAATTACTAGTGAAATTACCTTGTTCGTTTTTTAAGTGTTAGCAACTTCAGTAAACCAAGTTACAGATATGATGATGACTAGTTTGCAACTGGCAGCATATATAGATGTAGAGTAGTGTAGACTTGGTTTACTGAAGTCGCTTTAACTTAATAAGATTGGTTTAATTAAATTTCTAATTTTCAAGTTGCAACAACATCACAAAATCAAGTAAATATATCTACATTTTAAGTAAACTTAACAATTAGATATAAACATAAATTAAGATTAATAGTTCTGTTTACTCACATTTTTCAAGGAAATTAGTTTACTAGATGTTTTTAACTAAAATCAATTTGTCAGATTTCACAGTGTGTCATTTATTGATTATGCAATAACCCAACTTCCTAAGCTGCTATACAGCGACCACAGACTTCTGTCTTTGTTTCGTCGCTCTTGTTTTTAATTATGTCTACATTTTATGTACAATTGTGTTTACACTATGTTTGTTTTTAACTATGCTGCACCACTAATTGCACCTTTGGGGAAATTTAAGTTTTGTAAGTGCTTTGTTTTCCTCTTATTCTTTCTTCTTTGTTGGTTTATTTTTATTTAAAACAAAGTCTGATTCTTAAGAAAGAAACATGCTGTTATTATAGATTGTTAGTCAAATAAATTACATCCATATTTTATCACTTAATATAGCTCATGCAGAACTATAAACATGGAGCACAAAAACCAAACACTAAAGACTCGAGCATGACTCCATGTCTGTTCTCACATAACTGAACGACCTGCTGTCCATTTGGGCTTTTGGCCTGATGCAAGAAGATTTTTGTTTCCTACAGGATTCTCGTGGATCCTGAAAAAAGTCCTAAAAGGCATTGAAATAGTTAATCTTAAAAAAATGGCCTTAATTGGTATTAAAATGTTGTGTTATGGAAAGAAAGATTAAATAATTTTTGTTTTCTAGTGTTGCATTGTAAATTATAAAAAAAGGTAATATTTAAAAAAAAAATTAAATCAAAATAAAATAAAAAAAATGTATATAAAAAAGAAAAACTGTGTGTGAGCAGAAAGTCCCACGCAGCAGCAACAAGAATAACCTCTGCGAATATTCAAAAACAAAACAGCCTGAAAGTTGTAAGGGGGCTGAACAAAAACAAGAAGACACCCAAAATAAATCTGTCTCTCAGTTGGTAATAATGGCTGGTTTGTGTCATGTGATTTCCTTTTAAGCGTACTCTTTTTTTTTCTAAAAATGACCATTATTTTAAAAAGATTTCTGCATCTGACCTGTAAACTCCCTTCTGGTGCTTTTGTGACCCAAACTCAACCACACAGCAGCAGCGCCATCTGCAGGCTACATAACAGATCACACACACAGGAGTCTGACTGCATTCACTTTAATATTCTTTATGCATCTTTTTCTGTTCTAATAGTTGCAAATTCAGCACATATAACAACGGTTCTTACCTCCAGCTCAAAGATGTATGAGGGCAGCTCCTTCAGGCTGTTGTCAGAAAAGTCCACCTCCTGCAGCTGAGTCCTCCAGAAGATGGAGATGGTGTTCGGAAGACTCTCGATCACGTTGGAGGAAGCTTTGCATTGTTTCTGCACCACAGGAAGAGGAAGAAGAATATGTGTTATTAACATAATCAGTCAATGAAGAAAAAAGGTTACGCCTGCACACCTACTCTAAAGCATACACGTTTATCAGAGAGACAACATTTTGATCCCACTTGGATCTTCGTCAGGCCAAATATGTTTGAAAAGATAGAAACACACCTATAAATATATATATATATATATATATATTTTTTTTTTTTTTTTTTGCAACCACACCAATAAGCTGACGGGCAGGTGTGGTTGCAGGTGTGGTTAACCATCTGAGAGCCATTCAGTTAAACTGACAAACAATTAAATAGATTACATAGGAAATACATTAAATGCATAGACAAAAAAGTGATGTCAAGGCCATATTACAGAAACATCAAGTCTATCTTAGTGGATGAAAACATTATATCAAAAATCTTAACATCACCATACATCTTTTTTTTTGTCAAAAACCTTAATAATAAAATTATCATAAGTCAACATCACCTACATTCAAAATTGTATTAAATCAGGGTGAAGGGAGAAAACTCCAATATTAACAACAAACTTCTACAAAGAGGAACATATCTAGTTCGAATTTAGGAAAAATGTTCTAGTTCAGGTTCCAATAAAGAAAAAAGGGGGAAGGCATACATCCACAGAGGAGTAAAAATCTCAATGTGGAGAGACACACTTATTATATTAAGAAAATCACTTTGTTATATTAATAAGTTTGCACTTTTAGTGTATCAAAGTCCCCAAAAAATACAATGAAACACAGAAAAAGCGCTCAAGAAAACCATAATAATTTGATTTAGAGCAAATGTTGTGTTAATTATTATGGGATTGAGGCACATTTCAGCTGTTACAGTTGGCAGATACATCAAATCATCATATAAACCAAACAGGTTTGTGGATTCTTACCAGCGGACAGGCCCAGGGGTCGGGGAAGGAGCTCAGTGAGTTCCTGCACACGTTGAGGACGCTCAGGGATTTCAAACAGTGCATGACCGATGTGGGCAGACCGGTCAGACTGTTATCAGACACATCCAGCTCCTCCAGCTTACGGAGGCCGATCCAGTTAGTAGCTGAGAGGATGGAGATAAAGAATAAAGTAAAGGAATAGTTAACCTCCCGTGCACTCCTGCAACTATCAGTGCACATAATAACAAGAAGTGGCGAAAGGATGCAGCCTTGCAGAAAAATGACCATTTACAAAGATTGAACAGCACGTTTATCAACAGTTGATGTTTTAAAATATGCTTTATAAAATAAATTCATATAAATGTGGATTTTACCCTGAATTACTTTACAAATGTTTCGAAATGATAAAGTGTTGAAATGGCAGTAATAACCCACATGTATTCATTATCAACATGCACAGGCTGTGAGCAGCTACAGGTGTTTACATTTATCAAAAACATTTTTCACAACCAGAAACAAGGAGTCTGTTATGCAGCTTTAGGCTTTCATTTCAACATTTAAGGGGGAAAATATATGAAATTTTAATCACCAAACACTTTTTTCCTGCCTTCTGGTAATTTCTTCTGGACAAAAATGTCTTTCTACATCAATTTATGATCAAAATGTCTTTAATTTTTTGTCAGAATTAAAGCCCTCTGCTTATATAGAGGACTTTTTTATTTGGCAGGGCAGCAATTAGCAGTAATATTGTACTTATTTATATTTTATACTAATGCACTTTTTCCCTGCCCTTGTTTTTTGTTTCATGACTGTTTTTTATGTGTACATGTACGTGTACGTGTACGTGTACGTGTACGTGTGTGTGTGTTGAAAATAAAGGCTTCTTATCTTATATTTAGTGCATATGCTCCTAATATTGAGGGGGACATGTCCCCTGAATCCCCCCCAAATCTACGCCTGTGAAAACAGCTGTCAATCATCTTAGTTACTGCCTTTGAACTGTGGCTCTTCACTGTTGCTTAAGTCTGGGGGTTAACCCTTTGAAACCTGCATCGACATCAGTTTTCTTGTGCCACGTTCTTTCACCAGCATTTAAACCTTTGAAACCTGAGCAAATTGGTTTGATTTCTTTAGAAAACTTCAGATAAACAGCTGTAAGCAGCTTGGCAAATTGCACAATGAAGTAAAAGTGACAAGAAAATGACTTAAAAATTAGCCTAAAAAGGGTACAAAACCCACCAAATGTTGAGTTCTAAATATACATTTTAGATTATGTTACAGAAAATAAACACACACACACACACACATATATTTTTTTCTTTTAATTTTCTTTTTTTTGGTGCTTAAGTTACTTAAGTTACTTCTTGTAACTTTTTACACAGATCTTTTGGGCCATTTCTTTGAGCTGTCTCATTGCCTTCTTCACATGTTTTTGAAAGAAATAAAGCCAGTTGTTCAGGTTTAAAAGGGTTAATGTCACTCTTGCAGCTCTTGGGCTTTTTCAAAAAATAACCTTGACGTGCAGGTGACGAAAATTGCGATTATACATTCTTTTAAATCTTTATTCAAATATTCCTCCTGCATACACGCAGCGGTGATGTAGATTCAGAGTTAGGACCTACTGTCGGGGATGTCGAACAGGACGGCGAGCTGGTTCTTAGCAGCACAGATTCTCTGGATGTGGGTCAGATGGAGAAGTCCGGGCGGTAAACTGGTGAGCTGGTTCTGAGACAGATTTATCTGCTGTAACCTGAAGCACAGGAAGCAGACGGAGGCTGAGAGGTTCATCTTTATGACACGAGCAGCTACACTCGGGTCATTTAATCAGTGTTTGACATGCGCTTGTAAAAGCCGTCCATGAGAGAATAATTAAACATTTGGAGAAATTAGCTTGTTTGCCATTTTAGCCAAAGGCAGAGGAGAGGATCAATATTTGTTTAATCTGTTTGTGTCCACAGAATTAACTGCAGGACATGTTCAGCCTAGATTAACACAAAGACTGACAGCAAGAGGGAAGCTATTTATTCACACTGCATTATCTGGATGTGACACATGCAGAAACACAAAATAAGACTATGTGGTTTTTAGGAGCATTCTGAGTCAATAACAACTGGGTCAGTATCTGGAGTCCTGGTCCTCATAGTGGGTGATTTGGTAATTCACTTTGGGAGTTTTATTTGATTTTATAGAAATAGACAGATGACTGTTCATTATACAATTATGCCCACTTTCCTCTACCCACTCAAGCCTGTCCTCCACAGAAAATACTATAATAAATAATAATGAT
>NW_024626905.1:0-2121 GCF_008729295.1 Plectropomus leopardus | reverse complement strand
TTTCACCAATCAGATATAAAGACATGCTATTTTTTTTAATCACTAAAACTGTCGGATAAATGCAGTAAAAAGTAAAATATTTCCCTCTGACATTTAAAGTACAAATACCTTAAACTGAATCCAGTACTCTATTACTCAGTACTCTCTATTAGTTACATTCCAGCGCCGCTTGACCCATTACTGTAAAAATCGCATCATTAATCAATGAATCGATCCCGGTTCATTCCTCGATCACACGTGCGACCTGAGAAAGTGATTTAAGACGTCACCGTGTCTCCGATGTCTCCTGACAGCGTCAAACAGACTCAATAAATAACCGATTAACCGATAAAATGATCTGCTGTGCGTGAGAGCTCTGGTACCGAGCGGAGATCCAGCGTCTCACCGGAGAATGCCGGGAATAAACGATCAATCCGTCTCGTTAAATCGCATCAAAGTTGTCCCCTGCGTGTCCTCTACCGTCTGTCCCTCCCGGTGCAGCAGCAGCAGGTGTCCCTCCGCAACAAAAACAAACCGGAGCTCCGGTCTTACCTTGTAGACATTCTCCGTGATTCGGTGCACCTCGTCGGTCCGGGACATCCTTGTTGGAGCGTCGGTCAGAACCATAGACTGACGGTGAGGCTGACGGTAAGAACTGCCGGTAGGACAGAGAGGACACGGTGTCTCCGAGCTGCAGCTGTCGGCGGGGACACAGAGACAGGCTGCTCCGTCCGTGGGATCCCGGCTTTTATAGGAAAGTCCTCCGCTGCGCCCACACCGGCTCCCCACGCAGCCGTCAGTCCGCGGCGCTCCTCCGGTTGGAGCGCAGAGGCGGACTCACCGGAGAGGGGCGGGGCCGCGTTCACGGGCCGCGGGAAATAAGAGACACGGTCTGAAAACTGAGGACAAGGTCTGTTAGTATGGAGACAGATTTGTGTGTAGTTTTCTGTAAATATGAAACAGTTTACAAAAATACACAAGAAAGATTTGTAAACTCACCAAAATATTTTGCAAATAGAAAACAGATTTGAAGATTTACTCAAAAAAATTTAAAACGTTTTTTTTAAAACCTGAACTCTTTCAATGTATGTATTTAAATACATACTAAAGATACAATATGAATTAAATTCTTTAAAGAAAAAAATCATCAAATGTTTTAAAAGAAAAAAACATGAAATGATGAATGCCAGAAAAGAAAAAAAGGAAAAAAAACGCACAAATGGGGACTTGACCAAAGTTTTAAATAAAAAAAACATCACCGACTGTTAAAATCGCCAAAAATATTTTAAGAAAGATTTTTTTGAAAATTATTTAGGAAAAAAATCTCCAAAGACAGGAACATCAAAAATTTAAAAGAAAATGAGTTTTTCAAGAAAAAAAATCGCCAAATTTTTCAAGAGGAAAATTTATAGAGGAAAAACATTTCAAAAAGTTTAACAAATTCCACAAAAATACATAAATACCACATTAACTGTGCATGAATGCAGATCCCTGAGAGTAGAATTGAGATTCATGTACGGAGACAGATTAGTGTCAGTATTATTTGTGTGAACAGATAAACCATAAACTTGTAATCTGTAAACATGAAACTTAAGTAAATAAGTTGTATACTTCAAAAAAAAATCCTTGTGGCTTTGCATTCATGCGCACTGATTGTTTTTTCTTTTTTGCGGAATTTATTGCAGATCTGCTTTTTAAACATAAACCAATTCCCTTTAAATCATCTTTTATTTGCTCTGTTTTTAGACACTGAATTGTTTTTTTCTTAATTTTAAAGCTGTGGATTTTATGACTTGAACGTTTTCTCTGCTGCCTTGTGAAGCACTTTATTTTTACAGTGATATACCAATAAAGTTTACTGTTAGAATTCCTGAAGAACTCAGTAAATGTGATTCAAATAATCATTTAATTAAAACATCACCTGTATATTCTCCTCTGCTGCACTGAGGCATCATTTTTACTGCCAATTAACCCTCACAACACTGAGCAGCAGAAAGTGGGAATTTACAGAGAGTCCCTGAATGCAGCACAGCATATTTTTTTTTAAAAGCCACGCCTCCTCCGCTGTGTCACGCGCAGCCCACGCGCCGCCTCTGCTACAACCATTGAGAAGAGCTGACCGAGCCTCTACACACCAGTACC
>NW_024626904.1:0-2062 GCF_008729295.1 Plectropomus leopardus | reverse complement strand
GTCTGAAACAGACACATCTGCAGAGGTGAAAGTGACTTCTTTAGACTCTACAGACGACTTTGTGTTAGTTTCAGCTTTAATCAGACTTTGGATGAATTATTTAGAAACAGCAGGACGCATCGCTCCGTGTCTCATCCGGCCGCTCGCGCTGGGCTCTCATTATTATTACCAGGGGCAGATGTAATGTTTTGGGGGCCTGGGGCCACAAGCACATGAGCTTATTTTCAGCCTTTCTCTAACTGTGAATGTCGGCAGGCAAGTTTGTTTCAGATGGAGCTTTTTATTTTGATATAATGCTGGAAAGTTTAATCAATAATAATAAATCATATGTTTATTACAGTGTAACACACCACGGCCACATGAAACTGTCGATGTCCTTTTTTATTAGTTGGATATTAACATGAGGGCAAAAAAAACAAGTAAAAGTCGAGGTAAAGTGTTCATAAACGGTGATGGATTTGAGGTCTACAGACTGCAGGAGTCTCTGCTGCAGTTTGCTGCTCAGCGGTGAGTTTTCCTGCAGCAGCATCATGTTTCTCACTGACTGACGGGAGTGAAGTGGATCTGACCTCTGACCTCTGACCTCTGACCTCTGAGCTCGGGGTGCTGGTGATCGTCTGGTCTGCGGAGCTGTTTAGTATTCATGTCAGTGTCTGGACCTCATTGTCACACACTGTGTCATGTCAAATAACACACACACACAGAGGGCGGCGGGAGGCCGCCGAGAGGTCGACACACGACCCGCAGTAACCCCGAGCAGAGAGCATGCTGGGTAATTACAGCAGAAAGAGAGGCGCTGGGTTTAATTTAAAATAAAGACAATATTTCTGTCTGTTTTTAAAAATATATTCATCTTTAAGAGACATAAAAAAATGCCCAAAAACCTGAAATGAAATTTAAAATGAGTTTAAAAACGGTGTAAACGCCCTGATGGACGAGCTCCGCCCTCTGACCTCAGAGCTGTCGCAACCATTCGAGGTCGTCCACTGACGGAGACGACTGTACTCGTTACTGTATATCTGTGTGTGTGTGTGTGTGTGTGTGGTCTTAGAGGGTGTGACAGGCGGGGGAGGGTCTGCTGACTGTGTTCGGCGCACACACTGAGCGCGTGAATGTGGCGCCAACGTAAAGTCATGCTGCTCGTTGTGTTTCAACATCGACATTTCTGCTGCGGCTCTCTCACCAAAATAAAACTACATTTACCAGAAATTTGCAAGAGTTTCGTGTCTCAGTTTTTCATGTCGTCTTCCTTTGCAACTTTGGGCGTTTTTTCACTTTTTGCATGTACAGTCACAGTGACTTTGACCTTTGACCGCCAAATTCTAGCCTGTTTATTCTAGAGTCAAGCTACACATTTGTGTTAAAATTAAAGGAATACCCTGCAAAGTGGAGAGTTTTGATTTTTAATTTGACTTCCTTAAAAAATTATTTATTTACTTATGTATTTAAGTTTTTTTTTTTTTTTTTTTTTACTAGACGTGGACGTGTGTGCCAAATTTTAAGAAATTCCTGCAAAATTTCTAGACAGAATTTTTGTGTTTTGAAAATTAAGTTTTGTTTTTTCCTTTGAACTAGAAGTGGACGTTTGTGCTAAATTAAAAAAACAATCCTTCAAGGTATTCTGGAGATATTGTGTTTACAAGAATGAGAAAGACAAGGTCACAGTGACCTTTGAAAATCTAATCACTTCATCTTTGACTGTGGATGTTTGTGCCAATTTCGAAAAATATTATCTGAGAGTGTTCTTGAGGTATTACATTCACAAGAATAAGACCAATGCAGGTTAAAGGGACATTGACCTTTGACATTTGACCACCAAAATCTAATCAGTTTACATTGAGTCCAACTGGACGTTCGTGCCAAATTTTAAGAAATTCCTTCAAAGAGATATTACAGTTACAGGAACAGGACAGGCATATGGACAGACAACCTGAAAACATAATAAAACTACATTTGCAGTAAATTTCAAAGAGGTTTCTGTCTCAGATTTTTTTGTTATTCTTCCATAGAAATTTGAGCTGTTGTTTGTTACTCACATGTACCTTTTTTTTCTTTTTAATTT
>NW_024626903.1:0-1827 GCF_008729295.1 Plectropomus leopardus | reverse complement strand
GATCCTCGAGATCCTCGTGATGTGGAGCAGCTGTGCACGTCTGCATGTAGATGTGGCAGAGAAATCAGCTGTTTTATTCCAAATAAAACACACACGTCTCCACATCTGCTGCAAACGCAACGTGATCATTTGTGTTCCTAATTTCTTTTTAACCGAGGTAATGACTTCTTCTCCTGCGTCCTCTGCCGTGTTATTGATTAGTAAAGCCGTGCGTTTCCTGCTCCTTGTTAGATGTTGGATGCAGTCGCTCAGAGCTCGTTTTCATCTGTGTAACAACTGAAGTTTGATCCATGAGCGTGCAGCGAGCCGAGCCAGAAACGCCACGTCTGCAGATCGATAAACGCCAGCCAGGCTCACAACAAAGCTTCAGCTCCTGTCCTCGCTCTGTCCTGTCCTCTGCGTCCACCGACGGCGCTCGTTTTATAGCATGTGGCGTGTGTGCATGCGTGCGTCTCTGCTGGTGTGTTAACCCTTTGAAAACTGGATCACTTTTTAAACCTTTAAAAAGGACTGAACAAACTGCTTTGACTGCTTTCAAAAATGTGTGTGTGTGTGTGTGTGTCTCTCTAATCCGGTCCAGATGATCGTGAGGAAGACGAGGAGAAAGAAAGACGAGTGGAAGGTATGAAGGTATGGAGTGATGGAGGGAGGAGGAGTGACACAGTTTAAGGGCGGCTGGCTGGCGTTAGCATGTTAGCGAGGTTTCCATGCAGCCGGCCCGCAACATCTGCAGCCAATTAGGCAGAGACACGACAACACGAAGCACTGTGGGGAATCTGCTGCGAGGAAAAGACCACGACAAGACTTTCCACACACAGACGGTCAAAGAGCAAACATCTGGGGGACACAAACGTCCACACAGCTGGAGGAGCGGACGGCTGTTAGAATCCGTACGATTCAACGCTTCGCGTCAGTCTTTCTCGTCACCGGCCTCCACGTTTGGAGGATTTCAGGTTGTGTCCAAGGTTTTAGGACATTTCCAGGATTTAGGGACATTTTTAAGATTTGAGGATGTTTCCAAATGTTTGGACATTTGTAGGATTTTGGACTTCTGTAGGATTTTAGGACATTTCAAGGATTTTAGGACATTTCAAGGAATTTAGTGTTCCTTGGATTTTAGTGCATTTCTAGGATTTAAGGACATCTCTAAGATTTCTGTAGGTATTAAACTGTTTTTAGGACATTTGTAGGATTTCAGGACATTTCTTGAATTTTAGAATGTTTTCAGGATTTTAAGATTTTTCTACAATTTTAGGACATTTCAAAGAGGCTGCTGGGTACGAACACAGCGTGTCTCCTTGCTGCAGGGAGAATCAGAGCCTGCACACAACCCGACTGTCCAAATGAGACCAACATGTCCAACATGACCTCATGATGAAACGCAGCAAAATGAGAAAACAATTCGATGTTGTCACCGTGAACTTTTCTCCTCCTTCCTTCACGCTGACTTCATGAGGCGGCGTTCAGCCGACTCACTGATGTTTGGCTGCATGGTTCATTTGTTCCATGTTTTCATCATCAAACTTCAGCTGTTTACCGCCATCAACCAGAAACCAGGGCGATGCAGACGGGCGGAGCCATGAGAGCAAAACCGAAATAAGTGCAACCATCCATGAGGGTAAAAAACGAGTGGCGTTCTTACACGACTTTACCAGAAAATAAAACGTGGCACAAACATTTACAGATTAAGTGACAGGGGACTCAGCAGGGCCGTTTCTAGGATTTGAGGACATTGGGGTCTTAGCCCAGACCTCTGTGTGTGGACACCTTAAACATTATTGGCAATTTTTTTTTCTTTACAGTCTTTTAGCCATTTTTCCTTTTTGT
>NW_024626902.1:0-3297 GCF_008729295.1 Plectropomus leopardus | reverse complement strand
CGTTTCAAAGGTTCAAATGCTAGTGAAAGGTATCTGAATGCATCACGAGAAAACTAAGGTTGAACCAGGTTTCATAGGGTTAAGTTATGATAAACTCTTGTCCACACTGCTCTGAACTTTGTTTAGGATCGGCAAAATGGCAATTAGCCATTGAGGTAACAGGTTGAAACATGTCAACAAAGAGAAAAGCCAGCCTGGTTTCTTTTTTTAAAAATGCAATTTGTATTAAAAGTCTTTTTTTTTTTTTTTTAAAACAGACAGCCCATTGTTAAAAGGCTGGCCTGAAATTAAACTTACAATCAGGTTAGATTTGTCAACGGTACATCATCACATTTCCTGTTAAAAACAACAAAATAAACAGAAACAGAATTTGATTTAAGTGGCCTGGAAGGTAAGCATTTGGTGTTGTTATCATGTCTAGGGAGTTTCCAGTACCTGTGCATTTCAAGATATAGGTTTGGCCAGACTAAGCAGACATTGCAAAATGAACACCTTAGACTTCAAAAAGGCCAACGTAAAACATACAGAAAACTGCCATTCCATGAACAAAAAGCCTATTGTAGTTTCTTTTCAGCCTCTGCCCCTACGAGATTATCCAGAAGAACAGTTCACTGAATTGTGGATTGCCATGTTGAAGGGTTCTTTTGGTGATACATGTAGGTTGGCACTAAATCTGAACAGCTGATTTGTTTTGGAAAGGCACTCGACACAAGGGCGATCAGGTCACCGTCCCTGTGTCACTTCAGTTAAGGTCCTCTCGCGCAGTGAAGAGGAGATGAAGAAAAAAAGTGGCACTCATCACGTTTACTCCACCAGCAGATAAGTGGTGTCAATTTCTTTTGACTTTGGGAAAAAAAAAAAATAAAATAGGATTTGGAGTGTTGTGGAGCATTGCTCCAAAAATGGGTTAGGTAGAGATATCCCCAAAATCTTTACCCGCCCCAGACTGTGCAGTTTATTTAACAAAATATACTCTATCTCTCTGTCTTCTTATACAGAAATATCCATTTATGTGTGTCTCTAAGTGTTGCCCTCCATATCTTTTCCATTGGGGTTTAGTTCCAGTTGTGAGTACAGTTGGAACTGGTGAGGGAGGGGGGGTGTTGCTGAAACTCTGGATCTGACACTGTGTTGACATCAATGGTGGACACTGATCGTGCAGCAAAGATACTCCAACCCAGCAGAATTCCTGAAGAGTGGACCCCTCCCTCTGAGTCTCAGTTGCTCCCCTCCTCCTCCTCTCGTCCCCCTGCAGCATTCCTCCCTGTATTTTCCTCCAAGGCCAGGGTGAGACATGAAGAAGAGCTCAACAGTACACACTTGCTGCAACACACTGCCACAAACAAGACATAAGAAGAGTTGTGAATGAACTACAACAACCTCTGACAAGAAAATAAACTGGTTTTAGGGCTGGGATTGGTTCATCAACTTACTGAGCCTTTAATGTAGGCCAAACAAGAACACTGGAATCTCCCGACTCCTGTTAACCTCATTCTGGAAAATACCATTTGAGCAGTTGTTGAACAACTCTGTAGGTGTACAGATTAGGGCGTCTGCAGGTATCAGACACTTCAATTTAATGCTTTTAAAGACCTTTTCAAGATCATTTTCACAAATTTAAGACAGATACTTGGACAAATAATAATTTTCTTATTAAAGCATTATAGGTGAGTAAATGTAAATTCATTTGTTTTCATATGTGGTCCTGTGTAGGTTTTATGTAGGAATATGGTCATTAGAGTTAAGTTAATCTACATTTTGCCAACAGATGCTTGCAAGTAAAAAGTAAAAAAATACATTTGGTGGTATGTAAGAAATGTAGACTTTTATGCAGAGGAGCTGGACTCATTTTGAGAAAATGAAATCATATTATGGAAAACTGAAATAAGATTTAATGTTTGTGGTAAGTAAGGGCTAACAAATTTGAATTTACAACTCAGTTATGACTTTAAAGGCCTAATATTTACATAATTGAATGCAAGACATTTTAAGACTATTTAGGGACCTGACACTTACTTTGTAAGCATAATTAAGTCAGCCACAGCTTGCTCCTCCAGTTCTGCAAATGAGTCAGACACTTCCCAAATTTGCTTGGCAAAACAATAGACTACAAGTGTCCTACTGTACCAGCGGAAACCAACACTGAGTTTTGCTGTCAATCAAATAAACACACTAGCGCTAATCTTAAAAATGAAGCCAAGTTGGGCATACATCCGGTGTATTGCTGATCACTGCTCTACACTTAATATGGACATGTGCTGAGAAAGGATTTCAAGAACATGTTTATAATAAGCACAAGGGTTAATAAACTTAACATCACTAATGTCAGCTTTATAGTTTCAGTGTATGTTGTCTCAACTCACCATTGCAAACTTAAAACCGAGCAAAGAATAAAACTTTATGGTCGTCCTTTTTCTTAAAGAATGACACAAGACGAGCAGCACTGGTCGTCGCCATTTGGTGTTGAGGCATAGTTCATCTGTCGGACAATCTCTGCAAACAGTTCGTCCACCGAGGTTTTATTTTTGGCTGAAGTTTCCATGAACGGGCAGTTCCAGTCGTCCGCCAGTGCCTTCCCCTCACCGGACGAGACCTCCCTTTCCCCCTCCAGGTCCACTTTGTTTCCAACCAGAATCATCGGCACTCTCTCGTACCTTTTCACCCGAATGATCTGATCCCGCATCGGTTTGATATCCTGGAAGCTCTGCTGGTTCACCAAGCTGTAGACCAGGATGAAACCCTGCCCGTTTTTTATGTACAGGTCTCGCATGGAGGCAAACTGCTCGGTCCCCGCCGTGTCCAGGATCTCCAGGACGGACGGAGAGGAGTCAACCTCGATCTCCTTCCTGTAGAAATCCTCTATCGTGGGGTCGTACTTCTCTATGAAGGATCCCGTCACGAACTGGACGGTTAACGCGGATTTACCGACCCCTCCGGACCCGAGAACCACTACTTTGTACTCTCTCATGGTTCCCCAAACACTCCTGCTTCCTCTCCGCTGTGAGCCCGCTAGCCGCCCTCCCTGCTGGGTTTCAAACACTCACCGTTGCGCCTCCGCCGGCAGTTCTTTAAGGGCTCCGGTCGGTGGATACGGGGCGTGGCCGTCAATTATCGGCGTTCAGGGGGTAGATACGGTTGTTTCCGACCCACGCTCAGCATTTGTATTGTGGCATGTTGAGTTCCCGACGACAGCCCGACCGGTTCTTGAGCGAGCTTCCCCCGTTTTCGTTCAAGTAGCCACCGTACGCCCGTTGCTCTCTTTAGTAGCGTCAAGTCAAACGTAACGGCAACATCTCA
>NW_024626901.1:0-3426 GCF_008729295.1 Plectropomus leopardus | reverse complement strand
ATCATGAAAAAGCTCCATAGTATAGTATGTCGTCCAAAATCATGAAAAAACATTATAGTATACTACCTCTTCCAAAATCATGACAAAACGTCATAGTATAGTATGTCGTCCAAAATCATGACAAAATCTCATAGTATGGTATATTGTCCAAAATCATGAGAAACAGTCATAGAACAGTATGTCGTCCAAAATCGTGAAAAAATGTCATTGTATAGTATGTCGTCCAAAATCATGAAACTGTCATAGTATAGTATGACGTCCAAAGCCATGAAAAAAACGTTATAGTATAGTATGGCGTCCAAAATCATGAAACCGTCATAGTATAGTATGACGTCCAAAGCCATGAAAAAAACGTTATAGTATAGTATGGCGTCCAAAATCATGACAAAATGTCATCGTACAGTATGTCGTCCAAAATCATGAAAAAAACATCATAGTACAGTATAACGTCCTAAATCATGACAAAATCTCATAGAATGGCATATTGTCCAAAATCATGAAAAATGGTCGTAGTATAGTATGTCGTCTAAAATCATGAAAAAATGTCAAAGTATAGTATGACGTCCCAAGTCATTAAGAAAAAACTGCATAGTACAGTTTGTGGTCAAAATCATTAAAAAAAAACGTCATATTGTAGTTTGTTACCCAAAATCATGAAAAAACGTCCTAGTTTAGTATGTTGTTCAAAAATCATAAAAAAAAACGTCATAGTTCAGCATGTCGTCCAAAATCATGAAAAAATGTCATAGTATGATGTCTTTGGCATGACATGTCTTGACGTGCTATACTATGTGGTTTTCAGCTGCAGACATTTTTTGCCATACTATACTATATAGTATGGTGTTTTCGGTTGTTTTTCAACTTGCTATATTATGATGTTTTTTGATGTTTTTTTTTTAAATTTTCTGTGACTAGATGCAGTTGTGTGCCAGGGTGGATCTGCCTCCACACTGCCTCTACAGCCCTTCCCCTGCAGAGAAGACCCTCAAACACGTGCAGGCTCGTTACTATGGCAACTGGTGCAGCAAGGAAGACGACATATCGCACACGCCGGTAAGACCGTATTACCAGCAATAAAACCAGAAACAGCGTGTTTTAATATAATTGTTTACGACTATATTTCAGCTAGAGACGTGGTCTTCATTACTTTACCTGTGTATTCAAGAATAAGCAGTCTGTGTGATGCCGGTAGCGTTACAGTGTTTCTGAACATACAGCAGCATGATCTTCAGGCAGGCCTGTAAGCTAGCAGCTTAGCCTATTTACATTTGTCATTTTACAAGCTTGTTGACATGCTGCTGTGTTGATACAGGTATTTTGAGAGTGTGACACTGGCCTCCGCTGAAGAAATCACCCCTGCAACTGATACTACGAGCAGACGGGAAGGAGAGGAGGGCGCCGGGGCACTGTGCGGACCCAACACCCGAGGACCTTGGCCTTTGCTGAAGGGAGCCTTGCGCCTTGCAGGGGGGTTGGTAGCCGAACCTTCAGATGCAGGGGAGGACAGCGAGCAGTGCCGTCACGTTTCATGGTAGCATGGGATCTTCACAAGTGGTCATAGGTGAATGAAGCTAGTCAGTTCTTTACTGATCACCAGATTCTCACGGACAATACTTATACATTTACCCATGTGTCTTGTAAATACTCCGAGTGCTGTACTGTACTGTAAATAGATTGTGTTTTAGCCAGAACTTGTATCTCTAAATTATATTAAAATGGATGCAACTATATTATTCTATTATTAAATTTGTTTTACAAAGAAACTTGTTTCCACTTGCATAAATCAAACAGCACATTACCATATCATGTTATCACAATACATTTTGAAGCAAATTTAAACAGTATAATAATCTGCATTTGTAGCTTTGAGATTCACAGTCAATACTTAGGATGTAATGTCTCAAAAGTAATATCTGAGAAGAAGCTTATGAAAACAAATAATGACAATTTACATATTTTCAAGTTTTATTTGGTAGATGACTGAAATACAAGGTAGGTGGGTAGAATACATGGGTAAATAGCAAATATACAATTGGAATAGAATCATAAATGCTTATTGGTCCCCAGGGTAAAATTGTGACATTTTACAGTTAGCTCTCAGTCGATATATAAGCAGAGAATAAAACATCTAAATAAAAAATATATTTAAAAATATGTGCATTATGCTACGATAAAAGTAAATGAAATAGAAAGTAAGATTATTTACAAATATTTGCATCCTGCTACAAAGTTTGTTAGATATTAAAACAAGACTATAATATGATAAAAATAAAATAAAATAAACTCAAACTTACAAAACTGTTTGGTCACTTCAATGGAGTTTTTAACCACCCTGCAGTAAGTCAATGCTAATCAGCCCTAGCACTGAAAGCAAGCTAACGTTAGCTCCACAGCAAAATCACAGTAACACAACATAGAGCCTGCAGCATTACAGTGCAATAATTTAGCTGTGAAGCAGAAATGAGGCTAACTCACTGTCGTTTGGAGTCCTTTCAGCTCTGGTTAGATATTGCCACTATGGCAAAAGCAAAAGATCAAAAACAAAAACATCATATTATGAAACAGTTAGTTCAAACCAAGCAATTTGAGAGGCTGAGAGGCATTCCATGAGTGCTGATATAGAAGTCATGCATGTATCATATCCCATTTTCACTAAAGTGATGCAAAACTAATGCAAAAGGCCTCTACCTGCAGCCCAGGAGGGGGACAGCTGTGACGGATGGGTTTTGGTAAACTGCCATTCATAAACCTGCTGGCACAGATGTTACAAGGATGTGCAGTGAGATAGGGACACACAGATTAGCAAGCAGCATGAAGGAAAATGTTTATATGTTGCTAGGCAACGGCTGTCACTTCCAGCAGTTGCGGAACTATGTGCATCTGCTGAGCCAAAGAAATCATTAATTAAACAACAAAATTATAATCTGTTGTCGCTCATAAAAGACGCTTGTAGATCTCTTGTATATATGTAGTATGGCATTTTTGGTAATTTTTTCGACATGCTATATTATGGTGTTTTTGGCCGTTGTTGCAACATTCTATGCTATGGTGCATCTCGGCACGCCATTTTGCATGCTGTTTTTGGGACATATCATGTTTGACATTTATAACATGACAGGGAGTGATGTTGTACTTGTATATCATTACGGCTGTGATTTGGTCAAAGGCTCAAGGCCGCAGGTTGAGGGCCAAACATAATCACAGCTGTGATGGTATACAGTACAACACAACCGCGAGTGTGATATTGCTTAAATATAGCATGTCTAAAACCGAACGGAAATGCCATACCAAGGTATGGCGAAACATGAAAATATGATGTTCCAAAAACAGCTGAAAACCACCTAAAAGAGCATGCCGACACACGGCATAGCATAAAATGTTGTAAAAACAGCAATTCGTTTTCAGATTTTATGACCAGTCATTATT
>NW_024626900.1:0-3054 GCF_008729295.1 Plectropomus leopardus | reverse complement strand
CAATCAGCACAGCAACCCTCAAGTTGTTCTTGAGATATCATGTGCACAAGAATGAGGCGGATACAAGGAAACGGTGAAAGTGACTTTTGACCACAAACATCTAATCAGTTTTTCCTTGAGTCCAAGCAAGCGTTTGTGCCAAAGTTGAAGAAATTCCCTCAAATTGCTCAAGACATCATGTTCATGTAAATGAGACAGAAAAGGTCACAGTGACCTTGATTTTTGACCTATGACCACCAGAATCTTAACAGTTCATCATTAAGTCAAAGTGGACGTTTGAGTCAAATTTGAAGGAATTCCTTCTAGGCATTATTAAGATGTCACATTCACGAGAATGAGACAGACAATCAGAAAATATAATGCTTTCGGCAATGGCTATTGCTGCCATGGAGGCATTAAAACATAATTTTAAAGGACGGTTAACTGATTTATGGGGTTATTGTTTGTTTGTTTGAATCCTGAAAATAAAACCTTGAAATTGGTCCTTTTTGTTGCCTTACAAAGATCACCTCTCAAAGGCCATGCATCCATCTTTGTTATCAACCAGACAGTCCAATCAGCTTGACAACAGGTGCGGCTGTTATTTCTCTGACCCCCTGAATGAATATGTGCAATAGCAGTTAAAGAAATAAGCCAGAAGAAAGAAATGACTTTGGTCACTTTTCACTTTCACAAACACATCTCCTGCCTGCAGCATGCCTCTCACTGCGACGGCCACATCAGACAAACCAGCGAGCAGGACGGCAGCAGGGCGCACACATCCTGGTATCAACACAGCCTGGAGGCAAAGCGGCCTGATGGGTAAATCCATGATAAGAGAGCCTTTCACATCAAGACGTTATCCTTGCTGGACAAGCCATCTTGTCCCACGGCTCCTAATTACAGGCGGGGGAAAGAAAATGTGATAAAGTGATAAATTCGATGAGGTGACAGCAACCGCTGAAATCTGACAAGCTACTGTAGCTCTACGGCAGGGTGGAGGTCAAAAATACCAGTTATTTTGCTGCCTTACTACTACTATGCATCTACAAATAGTAATAATAATATTAACAGCAGTAAAATTAATAATAATTCACTCTTGTTGAGAGAGGATGGCTCAGCTCTGGAGAAATGCCAGATGACTTTAAGCAGAAAGAGGCGGCAGAGGGAGGAAGGTGTTGGGAGGGGTACTGAACACCGGCAGCTGCCCTCAGGAGCCCGAGCAATAGAGTCTAAATTGTAAATAAAGGGCAGCCTCCAGCAAAAGAAAAAAAAAAAAAGCCTTGGCTCTTTGCCTCGCTAGCAGACTTGAAAAAAAAAAAGGCCGGGGAAGTGACCGGTGGGTAAACTGGCATTAGGCTGCCAGCGCCCACTCAGAAGCTACATCTGTGGGACAGATTCAAAGGATAAGAGGGAGATATTCCTCCTCCCTGGAGCCCACACTGTATTCAAGGCCTGGCTTTTACCTGCAGGGCCAAGCAATTTCTGAGCTATTGAGTGTCGACAACAGGTACGGGGATGAAGGAGTTCACCATCATTAATACCTTTTCTATGTTGAAGGAAGAAAGAGAGGAGGGTAGAGGAAGAGTTTACCCCAATGGATTTCAAAGGAAACAGCCATAGAACGCCTTAAAAACAGATATCGGTGATGCAGGTTTTAGTTCTGGTTCTTTAGTTCTGTATTCTTTCTGAGGGTCTGAATGTGGAGCGAATTCAAGAGTTGGTGCGAGTGAAACAAAGTCATAAAAAAGAACAGCCACAAACAGATTCAGGCTCAATAGCCAATGCAGACCAAGAAACACAAAGACAGGTTTCTGTCAAAAATACCACACTGCTCTGCAACCACAAGTCAGGCTGTAGTTTGTATTTCAGCCATAATATCAAGCTCTTACAGTCCACGCTTCACATGGCTAACTATATTTATTATCGCATAATATCACCTATGATCGAGAGCAAATAAAAAAGCAAAAGTAATGTGAAGGTCAATTCAAATTCACAAAATGACTGTTGAAGTGCACTGACGTTAATTGAAAAATAGTTCAGTTCTATGTCATTGTATTTCTTGAATATTTGGTTTTCGGACTGTTGGCAAGACAAAACAAACTATTTGAAGACTAATCATTTGGAAAGGCTCCCAAATACTGAATGAAAGATTGGAAAGCATGACATTAACATCCAAGTATCAAAAGAATCTCAGTGATATCTGTAACTAGAATAACACACACGAAGCAAACAACTCTTCCCTTTATTGTATCTTTTATGTATGTCTTATGATTTCTCTGCATCAGTGTCTCCAAAGCAAATACCATATGCTTGTTGTGCTGATTTTGATTTCTGGACACAACTGAGGTTTGACTTTCCCAACTATGAGTGAAATTTTTCACATTACATCTTTAACAGCTTAGACTTGTTGTTAGGCTGCAGAGAACAAAGTGCAAAGTCAAGCAGGCGAGAAAAGCAAAGCACAATTACTACAGCATTTCCATAATTCCCCCTATAATCATGATTGGGACAATATATTTTCTCTGAGTGTCTTCATTTAGAGGACAATTTAGAGGCAGTTTCTTATTGTACCTCCTCCATTCACCGCATTTTAGTCTTTTTTTGTCTCAAAAATGACCAACAATAAGTGCAGCTGAAGAAAAGGTTGGAATCAAATCAAACTACGTGATGATGAAGTTCAAAAGTGCTAGAGGGGGGTTTAAACGTACTAAATGTGCAAAATATCACAGATTATCATCTTGTTTATTTTCGCTACAGAGAAAGAGATTGTTTAAGCTTTGATCCAACCAAGAGCAGGTAGGCAAAATAACAGGAACACCAGTTTAGTGTACAATGGCTCTGCAAGAAGCGCTATCAATCAATCCACTGGAGTGTATTTTACTATTAGATGTTTGGGTAAGTTAGTCGGCCCATTGTTTTCGCAGCGGACTACAACCCCAAGTCAGCACGACTTCAGTTAAAAATGTGTTTGCTCAACACGTTCTTATCCCAAGTCATTACATATTGCCACTTTGTAGTGGACTTCCATGCTTCCATATTATGCACTAGGTATCCTTCTGCGTCTGCCCTGCA
>NW_024626899.1:0-1793 GCF_008729295.1 Plectropomus leopardus | reverse complement strand
CCATGCGCACACCCACAGCCAGAGAGTGCAGGTATTTCCCTCAACTCCGCTAAACTGTAAAACAATATGCAAACTTCCTGATAAATTCCAGAGAGACAGAAGTCCATTTAGTCATCCTTTGATAGCCGTGTGTGAAAATCACACGTGGTTTTGGTCATGTTTTCTTCGCTCCACCTCCGAAAATGAGCTGACAATATGGCCAAGAACAAGTTCAAATAGACTACTATTTTGCGACAAATTGCTGTTTGGAGCTTTAGCTCAGTTGACTACGCATTCGGTTTGTGTGCAAGGGGTTGCTAGTGTGACTGTTGTTGGAAATGTTTCATTTTATTTACGCCGTAAAATATCATTTTATTGTGTGTAGATTCATACAGTGTAGCCACCGATTGTGACATCGCAGACAGATCAAGTCACGTAAAGTTGAGTGATGTATCGTTTTGTCCAATAAATGAGGTGAATTGGTTCCGAAACAGGTAAAAAGTAGAATCAGCAGATGATGTAATTCAATTCCGACTAGTAAAAAGTGGAGTTAGGGATATCTGCAAGTCACTGAAAGAGAAATTCGAGTCTTGACGGTTCCTAAATAACACACAGATAGAAGTCCACGAAGTCACCCTTTGATACCCGTGTGTCAAAAGCGGCAGTCATCGCGTAATATTAAAGAATAGCAATAAATTACACTCACCAATGAGGTTCACTTCTTCAAAAGTAAGGGAGCTCTGCGATCCTTTATAATCCTTTTATAATCCAACAGTCCACTGATGAGTTAATCTTCAATAGTCAGCATTGTCAGGGCGTTCAAACTCTGCTGTTCCGCTGTTTTCCGTGTTAAATGTTAGTATTATTTTCAGAGTTTCACTCGGATTCAGTGCTTGCCATTGGTGTGATGTGGTGATGATGATTTGTAGAAGTGATCCGGTTCCAGACTAGGCGGCCTGAAGGTTGCTGTCATGAATGGACTTCAGTAAAGAAAGTGGTCACTCAATAAAATGGTGACTCCTGGCGAACCTCCCCTCAACTTGACTTAACACGGTGTCGCAGGCCTCTTTCATGACCATAGTCGTGTTGGTTTTCCTCCTCTTATTCCCCTCACTGTCTTTCACAAACACATCTGCTCGTTCCCCAGAAAACGCCCTACATTCCCCGTGAAGGTGTAGCCACATCACCTGGTTCCCAATAACTTCATAGCATTTTCCACATGCGACGAACAGTTGTCATGTTTCACTGGCCTTTCTGAAAGATATTTTGAGTCTTTAAATCCAGCTGTTGTCCACGCGGTGTCCCCTGTAGTTAAATTGTCCGCACAAATTAAATTATAACATAAATACATATTAGTCTCTCATTAGCTAAAGTAAGCTAGCAAGACCAGCACAGTGCTCGCGCTCGCGTATTTCAAATCAACCAATGGGAGTACATCCGGATCCGGGTCCTTGGTCGCCACGCCCCTCTTGGTCCCGCCGTGCTGCAGCCCCGCTGCCGTGCCCCACCAAGAAACAGGCGAGCACCTTTTTTTTTTTTTTTTTTTTTTTAAAATTTGTTTGTTTTTTCTTTAATTTAAAAATCTCAAATTTTTGAGATAATTTTGTTTAATCAGGAAAACGACACAAATATAGGATATGAGTTAAGCTTTTGTAGTTAACTGAATGGAAATGTATTCATTAATGAAAAATACACTACTACAATATATCCATGTCTTAATTTGCATATCATAATAACTTGTTCAGCTATTATTTTACTCGAATCACGTACGCCCTGCTGTGCTCTTATTTGTGTGTGTGTGTGTGTGTGTGTGT
>NW_024626898.1:0-2254 GCF_008729295.1 Plectropomus leopardus | reverse complement strand
ACACACACACACACACACACACACGAATATTTGTGCATCTGCACAGATTCAAGCACACGCACTTCGCTGTGAAGTCATACTGCAGTCTGACCCTGACACCCACTGAATATCAATAAGCAGTTCACTTAAAGACACTAAATTATACATAAAAAAAACACACCGTACGCAGTTTAAAATGCAATTTAAACAGAGCACATAACATTCAAGATAAATGAGACTCTGATATTAGAAAGTTTTTACTGACATGCTGTTTACTGTTTTAACGGCTGGTCATTGGAAAATTAATCTAATGCTGACATTACTGCTCTCAAAGGATCAATGCTTTGACAGTTTACACGGCGACAGAAGGGGTGGCGTTTTCAAAAAATGACACTCTGGAACCCGGTTTCAACAGTTTACATTTCCAGCCCCTAAAACGCTGTTGTGTGAACAAAAGTATCATTGCTGTGTTAACAGCCCCTAAAACAGCGAATGAAATCACCTTTTGTTTTGCAGCTGGAGATAGATAAAAGGCAACAATTTGAGAATAAAGGAATAATAACTTTATTTGTATAGCACTTATTAAAACACACAGTGAAGTGCTGCACATAAACAATTAAAACCCAGGTACATACATGAATACACACAAACCTACAAACACACATACCAACACCCATTTAAACACAAACCACACATAAAGAAAAACTGTAACAAAAGAAGAGCACTGAAAGCAAAGTGAGGCAAAGTTGGGAGGATTTATGAGAATGTGAACCTACAGAAATGAGTTTTCAGCTGTTTAAAAGAGACCACAGATTCTGAGGATCTGATGGAGAGGGGATGGCTGTCCCAAAGTTTTGATGCTACCGCTGCAAAAGCACGCCCACCTCTAGATTTGTAATGTAAATACTGGAAAGATAAAAGGCTCTGATCAGATGACCAGAGGGTACGACCACTAGAATAAGGGTTCGGTAATTCAGTTATGTATCGTGACAATAAGGAACAAGGAGATGAGAAAAGTAACTGGGGACGAGGTTGTGTATCTTATAAAGAAACCATTTATGCCTCCAATCACATGCAGCATGCAAGCTAAGGTTTGCTGTATTACAGAACAGCACACTTGGCATGCAGCTCAGAGGGATACCAGTAGCAGTCAGAGAGATGCCGCTGCAAAGCGGACACACCCTGACCAGAGTGAACCCCTGTAACTGTGGGCAAACTGAAGGAAACAGCGCTGACGCCAGGCAACGTCTCACCACACACTGACAAGTTAATGTAAAGGAGCGTCGTCCTAAAGCATCCCAGCTTCTGACATGGACAGAAACTTAACGATATACAGACAGAGTCTGGAAAAAGAAAAAGCTGGTATGTTTAGCCTTGTAAATTCAGAGGTGTGTTTATTATTGGTGTCTCGAGGATAACGGAGTCACGCTCATGTTTCATTGGCATTCACCTGAGAAAACTTCCTTTCCACTGTTAAAACAACATATATCCTTCAAGCTGCAGGCTTTCCTCTCCATTACACATTCAGCAGAACGCAACACCGTCCTCGAGGGACGCCACTAATATCATATCCATGAGCAGCGAGGGCAACATGATAATGATCCACCTCTTGAACCGGACGGTGGAGAGCAATAAAACACACCCACGGCCTGCAGAGCTCACAGGACTGTCTCTTTATTATTAAAACAGAGATGTGCTTCATTACGGAAAACACATTAGAGGCCTCGCTTCTTGCTTTTATGTGAAAAAAAGACGGAGATGAAGATGTTGTGCATACAAGGGACATTCTGTGTTTTAGAGTTTTTTGAGTTTTCAAGGCAAAGCTGCTAAATCATTCATATTTCTCAGGGACGAGTTATGCAAATGGAGGTGGCTTTTTATTCTTGTAGCTATTATGATCACCAGCTGGAAGAAAATGAGTCTGCATTTTTTTAAGACATGGCCTCCTGCAAGTAGATCCTTCATGTGAACGCTGCGGGTTTGCACCTGCACCACTGGCTCATATTTTGGGGAGTTGTCCAAGGATATCTTTTTACTGGAGCAATATTTCTCATAAGGTATCCAAAATTATGGCGGCTCACAGAGTTTTCGTCTCTAACAAGTAAAAAACAGCGTGGAACACATTATGGTATCATTTGTCGGCCTTCTGGCACGCAGGTTAATCTTACTCAGCTGGAAATAGAGAACTGCACCAACACATTCAAATCTAATGAATGATGTAATGAAACACTTGGTACTGGAGAAAATGTAATTCTCAAATTATTAAATTATTATT
>NW_024626897.1:0-1445 GCF_008729295.1 Plectropomus leopardus | reverse complement strand
TCCCAGAATAAAGGTTTTGAAATGATATGGTATTTTCATATGAAACACGTTTTCTAATATTTTGTGCATCTCTGACCAGAAATTTACAATTACTGGACATTCCCAAAATATATGCCAATGGTTTGCATCCCGGCTCCCACACTTCCTCCAGCATTGTGGATCCTCTCCTGCAAAGTGAGCTTTCTGTTTAGGGGTTACAAAAAATCTGATTAAACATTTCCATGCAAATTCTCTCCATGTATTCGAGTTGGTACATTTCCACTGAAACTCACAACTGTACCATTCCTCCTTGGGAATTTCAAAATTACCTTCCTTCTCCCAGTTATCTTTAATGTAGTCTGTGGAGTAGGTTTTTTTAATCATGAAGCCCTTATATATTCTAGATATAGTACCCTTGATTCGCTCTGATGAATAAGCCCGTAATATCTCTTTCAGTATTGGGTCTTCTGGATCCACTGTATGGTTTCTAATTACTTTATTGAAGTAATTACGTAGTTGTAAATACCTATAAAAATCTTGCTTTTCTAAAGAATGATCTCAAGGTTTGAAAACTTTTAAGTTGTCCCTTATCTATTATTGAGTAAAATGTTGTTATTCCCTTAGTTATCCAGCTTTTAAATCTAGGGTCCAGTTGATTCGGTTTAAAGTCAGGGTCGTAGGCGCACCATCTAATTATTCCCAATTTATCATGTAATTTATATGTGTCTTTAGTTGAGTTCCAGGTTTTAATTTGGAATTTTGTCCATGGATTCTGCAACTTGTTTACAAAGTTTTCCAAATCCTTATTACCCAGTACTGCCCAGAGTGGAGGGTCCTTAATGAGTGATATCTCGATGTCTTTCCACCTGGCATGGTAGTCATGGTTACACAGATTTATCAATGGTCTAACTTGAGCTGAGAAAAAGTAGTCCTTTAAATTTGGTACAGCCATACCTCCTCTCTCTTTCGATAATTGTAATGTTTTAAACCTTACTCTAGGTTTTTTTCCCTGCCATATGAACCTAGAAATAATGTTGTCCCATTCTGAGAATTGTTTTGTGGGTATCTCCACCGGAAGAGCCTGAAACAAAAAAAGAAGTCTTGGGAGTATGTTCATTTTTATGGTCTCCACCCTTTGAGTAAAGCTCATATAAGGGTTGGAATTCCATCTTTGTATATCCAATTTTATTTGATAATTTAGTTTGTATCCCGCGTATTTACCAAAACTATCCATAAGTTTAAACAATTCAGAAAGTGAATAGGCGGGGTCTTTGAGGTATATTAGTATGTCGTCTGCATACAATGCTATTTTATGTTGTTCCCCATTTATAGTAATACCTTTAATATTGTCAGATTGCCTAATCCATTGGGCTAGCGGTTCTATATAAATTGCGAAAAGGAGTGGTGATAATCCACAACCTTGTCTAGTGCCCCGTTCTAATTTAATAGTTTCTGAGAGGTACCCG
>NW_024626896.1:0-1150 GCF_008729295.1 Plectropomus leopardus | reverse complement strand
TTTGGTTTTTTTGCTCTCAGGTCAGTTTTGTAAAGGAAATATTGACCTCAAGAGACTAAATTATTAAATTAAGTAAAATCGACCTGTATGTCACACAAATGCATATGAAAGTCTGGAGCAGCTGGTCCATTGCCATGCCAACAGCACACAGCGCTGTATTTCTCAGACGCTGAATAAACCCACCAATTTAGATTTCTGCCTGACGGTTGTCAAGAATGTGAGGCCACATTTTCCTTCAAGTAAATTTAGACTCAGTCGAGGTCATACTGCAGTTTCGGTACATTCAGAGAAAAATTCAGTTTTCTGTTTTGCTGTCAGTGTGCGTCAAAATTTTAACTTCATATCTGGAAGTTTTGTAACAACACAATAAGAGTGTTACTTGAATCCTTTGTTATATCACCCCATTGTGTTTTGAAAATACTGAGAGACTTACAGTGGGTGTAATATGAAGTCATCTCGAAACAATTCTATTTCATATAATATCTTTTATTATTTCACATTAGCACTTCCACTAGAACGCTTGTGAAGAATTTATTTATTTTCTGTGTATTCCTTTGACATTAATTCTGTATCGCTGGCTTCTATTTGTCGGTTTCACTTTGTCTCCTGAAGAATCTATTTTGGTTTTACTGTCCATAAATCTTAATTTCTTCAGTGGAGCGAATCTTAAATCCCTCGCGAGTCTGCTCGGTTGGGTAAGACGTGTATTTCCCATCAGAGCAGTTGTTATTTACCTTCATGGCTCTGATTCCTCGATGATCTTTGATGTCATGCTGTAGTGAAAATGTGCTTTCGGTCGCCTCGTGTGCCTCACACACAGCTGTGTTTTGGGAGAGTGACATCTTGACGCCACCTGAGCCTGGCAGATTCTCAGCTTCTGATTAGTGAGCGCCGGTGCAGATGTGATATTCTGCTCGGCACATTATACGTGTGGCCAGAAAATGGAAGAACTGTTGAACAGACTTACGGTGAAGCAATTTTTTAAGACTGGTTTAAGGTGCCATTTATGTGTCAAAAACGCTACTTTTCATTTCTGGATCCATTTAGGTGGTTAGCGTTGCCAGCACAGTAAAACGTAGAGGTGACATAATGTCACACACTCAGGATGAGTCACACTGGATTTGTGAGGCTGATGTAGATTTTACAGTAA
>NW_024626895.1:0-1210 GCF_008729295.1 Plectropomus leopardus | reverse complement strand
TGACGCACATGAATCACGGGCTTGATGATGGCCTATATAAAGGCAACGGACACCAGCCCCCGCGCCACAGACACGCTTTAGCAGTCCTATGAAACGTCATATCACAGATTCTGCCCACTTTGCACCGCGGAACCACACTGGCCAAAATCGTAAAGCGATGGAAAGAAGCAGCATCTCGGCCGGCGCACAGACCACATCCATGCCTGTTGCGCACCAGCTCAGCTGCTCCACCATAGATGCTCCCCAGTTTCATGGTAATATGGAAGGGCAGTGCGCCGGGTCCTCCAAAGTATTACTAGCTTACAAGAACGCGTCGCAGCGCCTGAGTTCATCCGGAATTAAAGCGGGTTTGGGAATACTTAAAGTGGCCTCATTACAGTGGAAACAGGAAAAGAAGACGCGCTCAGGGTCAAGCGTAAGACAACTGTCCACAGTCAACAACAGCCACCCCTGCAAGAGATCCCCGCTGGACCAGCTGGCAGCTCTGGTTCTGCACGGTCAGTCCCGGGACCGCCAGATTGCCCAAGAGCCAGCACCGACCAAGCCACAGAACTGTAAGCGCATCGTCGTTCTTGGTGCGCCACGGGTCGGCAAGACATCCATCCTCAGAAGATACCTCCGGGACGGATTTGTGGATGAGTACAATCCTACCTCCGAGGATTTCCTCAGGAAGCTGTTTCGTATTCGCGGAGAGACCTACCAAATTGACGTCCTGGACGCGTCCCGAGAACGGGATTTCCCAGCCAAGCGGCGGCTGTCTATCCTCACTGGTGCGTATTGATTCTGTTATTTCTTATGTCCGGCTAAAACTGAGAATTGCTCGTCAGTTTTTTATTTGGTAAGACATTAATCATTGCAGCTGGTAGGTGCATGTGTAAAAGCTTATTCTCTCTCTTGTAGAGCGCATGGATGTGCATAACAATATCAACTAATGAAAGGAAAAATAATTGATTGTCTTTCAATTTTTTTTTGCAGGAGACATATTTCTTCTAGTATTCAGTCTAGATGACAGGAGCTCCTTCGAAGAAGTGTGCACTCTGCGAACGGAAATTCTGGCCGCTAAATCCAAGCTTACCAAATCCTCTGTGCCAGAGCAGTGCGCACAGCAGCAGGTTCCCCTCGTGGTCTGCGCCAACAAGGTGGATCTCCAGGAGTCTGAGAGAGAAATATCCAAAGCAGAGGTGCTCCAAGCTTTCGGTTCTGACTGTGC
>NW_024626894.1:0-4571 GCF_008729295.1 Plectropomus leopardus | reverse complement strand
TTTTTTTTTGCTATTTTGGACAACATTCTTAAGTCTGACATTTTAATGCTGTTTAAGACAACATGCAATTTAGGTCAACATGCTATACTATGACATTTTTATCTTATTTGGGACGACATACTATAATATGACATTTTTATGCTATTTTTGACAACATTCTTAAGTATGACGTTTTAATGGTATTTTAGGTAACATACTATACTATGACTTTTTATGCCATTTTGGACCACATGCTATACTACAACATTTTTATGCTATTTTGGACATTTTTATGTTCGGTCAACATATACAATGACGTTTTGATGCTATTTTGGACAACATTTTTAACTAGAGAGGCTAAGGGAACTTTGAAAACACCTGAAATGTAGGGAGGATTAGCTCTGAGAGGTGGTGCTTGTTCATGTCTCGGAAGTCATGAGATTGAATCTTGCCCTGGACAGGTGGATTTTAAAGTCCAACAGTCAAATGAACTGCTGAGTTAGCTTCCCACTGGAAACTGACCAGGCTCCCTGAAGGTGGACTGTTGAGGTGGACCAGCTTTTCTCACTGTAGTGACACTCCCAGCTGCTTCTAAAAAGATAATGGAGAAAAGTCTGTCTGCTGAGTCTCTCCTCAGTTAGTGAAACAATCATTGATCCCAATTCAAAATGTATTTTGCTGTATTTGATACAGTAACTGTTATGTATTGTTACATTACATTAGTTGGGTTAGGTTTTATTATTATGTGAATGTGAACAAGCTTTATCGATGTGCAAGCTGAGTTGTACAGTCGTGGCTGCACCACACATCTTTTATTGTTTTTCAATTCACTTGTATTTAAAGTTAACTCATTGAGTACCATTGACGTATATATACGTCATTCAAAAGCCAACGCTTTAGTGCCATTGATGTATATATACGTCAAAGCTGCCTCTACAAATATAATGGAGAAATGTCTGTCAGCTGAGTCTCTCCTGAGTTAGTGAAACAATCACTGATCCTAAATTTAAATAAAAATCCTAATTTGTTATGTTTTGTTTAATTATATTAGTTAGGTTTTATTATTATGAGAATGTGAACAAAGCACCGCATTATCATTTTTGCCATAATCAGCCCTAGGTGAACCAAAGGTTGGACTCCAGTGTTGTCAGCACCTTGCACAATAAAATATATTACTCTTTTCAAGATGAAAATGTGTAGCCCCTCCTCTAAAGCCGGGGGATACAGTATCAGTGCAGCCACAGCACGAGCACGACCAAAGGCACGATCACAGCACCAGCACAGCTATCACCATGATCAAGCATAGCCGAGGTGCCCTACCTGTCCCTAATGCTCCCTAAAATGTCATACTACAGGATGTTTTCCAAAATGGCACAAAAAAGCCCAAGTACGTCTTCAAAAAAACAAACAAACATGTAATACTATCGTATGTTGTCCAAAATGGCCAAGAAAGTCATTCTATACTATGTTGTCCAAAATGGCACAAAAGCGTCATAGTATAGTATGTCAACCAAAATAGCACGAAAAGTCAAAATAAGTATGTCGCCAAAGAAAGCACAAACATGTCATACTATAGCATGTAGTCCAAAATTGCAAAAAAAAATCATAGTATAGTATGTCATCCAAAAAGGCACAAAGAAGCCATACCATCATGTTGTCAGAAACAGCACAAAAAAGTCATACTATAGTATGTTGTCAGAAATGGTACAAAAATGTCATAGTATGTCATCCGAGATGCTATGATAGATACTATAGTATGTTGTCCAAAAATTGCCAAAAAAAGTCATACAATAGTATACCCTCAAAATGTCACAAAAAAGTCATACTACAGTATGTCATCCAAAAAAGCACAAAGATGTCATACTATGCTGTCTTCCAAAATAGCACAAAAAATTACTACTACTCTAGCATGCATCCAATATAGCACTAAAGGTCAATCTCAAGTTTGTTGTCGAAAATTGCACAAAAACATCATTGTATTGTACGTCCTCCAAAATGGCACAAAAAAGTCATAGTGCAGTATGTCCTCCAAAAATAGCGCAAAAACGTGATAGTAAACTGTCGCCTAAAATTAAACAAAAAGCCATACTATAGTATGTCGTCCAAAACTGCACAAAATTCAGTGTCATGTTAAAAAAAGTCAGACTACAGTGTTTTGTCCAAAGTAGGACAAAGAAGTTATATTATAGTATGTTTTCCAAAATAACACAAAACAGTCATAATAAAGTTTGTCATCCAAAATGGCATAAAAATGATAAATTATTTAATCCAAAATGGTATAAAAATGTCTTTTTATAGGATGCTGTCAAAAATGGCAGAAAAACGTAATAGTATAGTATGTAGGCCAAAAGAAAAAGCATCGTACAATAGTATGTCGTCTAATAAAATGAAAAAAAATTATACCATACTATGATGTTTTTTGTTTCAGCTTTATCAACATACCATATCCACCTCAGTAGCATGCCCTTTCTCCTCACTTTTTTCAAGATTGTCTGCCTGCAGGCCTCCACTGAGATGACACCTCCGGTAGTGCCTCGGCTCTCAAGTCAGCTCCACTGTCAAAACAGGAAATTAAAAATAATGAATAAATACACAGATGCACTCAAAAAAATAAATAAATAAAATCCTGTAGACACTTCCGCAGGAACAATGTTGTCTTTGATTCATCTTTAATAAGTCCAGATGTGATGTGTAATCTATTAATTCCTCAAGCGTAGACACTGATTGACACGTTTTGATTTTGCCTTTTCTGTCTGCGTAGCATGTGAAGTGGGTATTGATGCCAGAGTAGCAACATACAGAATATCGATTCAATAATTGTAAAAATAATGGTATCTTATTTACACAGACTATTAATTTATTCTATCAGAATAGGACCTAAACTCTGTCCATATAACCCAACGACATAAACTCATAGAAAAACATACTGAACGATTGTACAATGATGGAACAATCTCTCTCTCTCACACACACACTACTTATTTAATTTCCCTTTGCAGAATATAAAATGACATTTTCACATTATACTACCTAAGAGGGCTGCCACTGCTTTTCTCTGCTCAGTGCCTCCCTGCAACCCTTCTAAAATCACCAAAATATAGTACGTAATAATAATAAAGTACGACAACAACCAAAAAGCCGGCAGAGGAATTAGAGGAGATTAAAAAATCTCTCTGTTTTTTGTCGGAGGAGATAAGTAAAGTGGTAAAACAGCAAGCCAATCTCATAGGCCTCATGGAGGAGGTCCGGGAGCTGAATGACACAATCAAACAGAGGGATCAGAAGACTGAGCTGCTGGAACAAAGAACTGACATGGAGCAGTACTCTTGTGTCAATGATCTCGTCATCATTGGGTTGGATACTAAACACTGCAGCTATGCCAGGGCTGCAGCCAGTGACCGGCAACGTGAGGATGCTCCACCTGAAGAACTTAACAAACTAGAGGAACAAGTTGAGCAATTCCTGAGCAGCAAGAAAATATACCAACAGACAGAGCACATTTCAGCCTGTCACACGCTTCCACGTACGGATAACAAAGCTAAGCCAACGATTGTTATCCAGTTTGCAGATTGGAAGCATAAAGCTGATGTGTTGCGACAGTCCAAAAAACTTAAAGACATGGGGGGGAGAGAACTTGATGAAGAAGAATGCTGAAATAGCAAGGAATGGCCGTGTACTCAGAAGGCAAAACAAAAGCTACATGGTCGAGTCTGGTCAGAGCACCACACATTGGACAAGAAATGGAGAGGTGGCTGTAGGGTAAAGAGGTCGAACAGAGAAGGCCATAGACATAGTATCCATCACAAGAGAAGACATTACAGGACCTGTAACTAATGATTTCTCTATGAAAGAAACAGAGACAACTTTTTCTGAGAAAGAAAGCTGAATATCATTCTAATGAGATTCTTTGGTCAGTAAAAATAAATTAAGTGACAAGCAGCATGGATTTTGAGAAAACAGAACTACTTCTTATGCAGTCATGCAGATGGCAGAGAAAAACTGCAATGGCTGATGAAAATGAATGTTCTGTTGGTATTTATGTTAATTTACAGAAGGATTTAGATACTGTAGATCACAGCCGATTATTGATGAAACTGGAGAAATATGGAATACGTGGTACAGCTTATTTTTGGCTACGAAGTTACTTACACAGTAGACAGCAGTGTGTACTAATAAAAGATATCATGTCAGAATGTAAGGAGATCACCCGTGCAGTACCCCAAGGATCGGCGATTGGTCCAAAACTTTTTACACTTTGTATTAATGATATTTGCAATGTTACGGATCTGTTTAAATTTGTCATTTTTGCAGACGACACAAATTTGGTTTGGTCCAGTAAAAATCTGAAGGAACTTTTGAATACTGTGGAAAGGGAGCTGGAAACCCTAAAAATTTGGTTTGATGTAAACAAATTGTCTCTGAATATAAATAAAACTAAATTCATGGTTTTTGGAAATCAAAAAGAAATTGCTGGTGATATCAAAATCAAATCTGTAATACTATTGAAAGAGTTTATGAAACAAAATTCCTTGAGGTTGTGATTGATTATAAATTAACATGGAAAAACAACATATATATGTATATATGTTGTT
>NW_024626893.1:0-3094 GCF_008729295.1 Plectropomus leopardus | reverse complement strand
CTGCACCTCCTCATCCCAACTCATCACATGTTGCCGCTTTGTCAGTGGACTTTAACGTCTACATATTATACTCTAAGTATCCTTAGCTGTGACCCTGCCTTTGGTTGTGCCCGTGCTGTGGCTGTACTGATACTGTGCCCCCTGCTCGCCCTGATTGTGGTCTGGTCCTGGTTGCGCCGATGCTGTGATCTTGCCTTTGGACACCTCCCTATCAACATGTGCATGAGACTCTTATCACCCTCAACATCATCATAGAGTGCAATTAATAATTTCACACCTATTGTTATTGTAATATGACATGCATCTGTTTCAATTATTGCTGTGCCTCTCTTCCCCTCTCTCCCCCTCTCTCCCCCTCTCTCTTTCTCTTTCCTTTTTGCCATGATTGTATTTCATTTGTTATTTACGACATCTATTGCTCGTCTGTCCGTCCTGGAAGAGGGATCCCTCATCATCCTCTACCGCTCTTCCTGAGGTTTCTTCCTTTTTTTCCCCTGTTACAGGGGTTGTTTTTCGGGAGTTTTTCCTTGGGTGATGTGAGGGTCTAAGGGCAGAGGGATGTCATATACTGTAAAACCCTCTGAGGCAAACCATGTTTTGTGATAATGGGCTCTATAAATAAAAGTGACTTGACTTGACTTGACTTCTGCATCTGCTGTTTCTGAGAGGTGCTGAGATGCTGCAACCAATGCTGGCTACAAAAGCATGTGGTAAGTTTTAAGAAAAAACCATCATGGTTTGGCTCTACCTTCATACAGGAACCGAACAGCGAGCTCCCGGGTGAAAGTCTGGGGTTAATTGGATTTCGGCCTTTCCATAATGGCTCCATAACACACCTATGTGGCCTTGGATTGGAAGTAATGGCAGCTAGTGTGATGGCTGCAATAGGAATAAAGCTGCTAATGTCTTGAACATCCATCACCATGCTTCATGGAATGTTATCACCAGAGGAGAAGTCACAGAACATCACTCAATGGAAATGTAGTCACCTAGCAATTGGGTTTTACGGACATTTCCAAAATATTGCTTTAGTTTTGTGAAAATCTGTTATGGAAATCCATGTAATGTGACTAAATGTCTTCTGCCATGAAAACATAGGAAGTATCTACGCATGCTGTTCAGAACAGGTAACTTTGTCTGCTCTTTTCATATAGGTAGAGTGTATTTTCAGAGCTATTGCCCGTGAAGGATGAAGCTCTGTGTGACCTACAGAGTTTGAGCTGCAGACTGACACCAGGTAAACCCACACAGGCTTCCCAGCACAGCTGCACAGCTCCACCACTGAACAGGCCTTCAAAGGGCTTTAAGGATTCAGAGCCCACTTTATCAGCTGGACAAGGGAAAGCCCATCTCTTACGGTTATGTAGCATTAAGGAAAAAATGTGGTGACCTTTTACATTTTTTTACTGGAAAAAAAAACCCAAGCCATGAGGAATGAGAGGCGGAGGTCAATTTGAGTGTACTCATTCTCTGGTTAATGTCCAAAGGCCTCACTATCTAATCCTCAGGTCGCATTAAATCCAACAAGCCGAGCAGTCATTTGTGTTTTCAATTATGTAGTCACTGCTGCAGGAACTTTTTGACTCTGCCGGAGAGACTCACTTAGAACTGCTTTATGTTACGATGAACTGTCTAAACAGATGCTCACAGAAAGGTTTCACACTAATTTTACATAATGAATTGATCACTTAAATGTCTCTATTTATTCAACAAGCTTATGAAGAAGATGAGCATTTTTTTTTAGTTATATAATGTGACTAATAATCCATGCAGCATTTCCAAGTTTCTGCTGACAGCTTGGTGAAATTCCAGTAAAAGTGTTTTATTTGAGGAAAGACTCATTTCAGCCGCTGCCTCACTGTTTGTGATGACTTCACTCTGGTGTTATGATGCATTATGTCTTGATCTTGATCTTTGATCAGATCCCATATTTGTGTGGTGTGAAAAAAAACCTTATGATTCATTTAAAGGTTTGGAAAGTAACCCATTTCTTTAACTAAAGTTCTGTGCTTATTCAAATCTAATGTTGTATTAGTATTAGTAGTATTTGTTCTTGAGAACTTTAATGTTCTGCTACTTTATAAGAATACACTCAACAACATTTCTGAGCAAATGTAAAATAATATGTAAATAAATATAAAGTTTGATTAAAAACACTCTAAAGGGGCCAGTGTGCGCAACAAGTACTTTTCCGATTGATAACTAGAGGTAAATGATAAAATGTAAGATACAGGACATCTAACAGTATTTTGGTGTTGGTGAAAGATCTGAATACTTCTTCTAGCACTGATTATCAAGTAATTTCTAATAATAGAATTATTACAGATATACATACATTTTCTATTGCTACTTTTCTCGGTACATGCAAGACATGACTTTTAGGTGGTGAATTACAAACATTACAAACATGTTAAAGCACGGTGACCAGTTTTCAACCTAAAACTAAACCATGCTTTGCCATTTCTGCGCCCAGTCTGTACTGAATGTGTGTTAGCTGTTGCACTGACCTGCCTGCTTTAGTAATGATCATCTCTGTGCCCGCCTCATGGAACTTCTTCCACAGCTCCCTCTCATGAAGAACAACCTTGATGTTCTCAATATTCTGAAAGAGAGCAGACATCACTTTTACACTCACACATCTCGTCATCACCACAACCTTCATCATAACCAAAACATAAGATCAATTCAAGTATTTGCATATAAACACACTACAGAGCAGCGGTGGAAAGCAGCAAACCACATTTAATCAAGTACTGTAATGAAGTACAAATTTGAGGTGTTTGTACTTTGCGTGAGTATTTCTATTTTTCACTTCCTTATACCTTTACTCCACTCAGAAACACTATACTTTTTATTTCATTTATCTGACAGATTTAGTTACTTTACAATTTTGATTAAACAATTCAAAATTGAATTGACAAATTACATGATTATATCAAGAAGGGAAAGATTAACAAGCTACCAAGCAATATGTCAGGTAATATATAAAATAGAAACTAAACTTAGCTTCATGTATACCATACATGGCATTAAAATGATTAACACATTAATTAATAATTATATTAATACAGTAATTAATAATTATTATCTAATA
>NW_024626892.1:0-2859 GCF_008729295.1 Plectropomus leopardus | reverse complement strand
TGTTATTCATATAAGTGAATAAAAATGTAATGATTTGAAAAATATTTAAGAATAAACACTGGGGTAGACATTAGTCAAATACTCACTGTAGTCAATGTTTAATTGTCTATTAGCAGTATAAATTTCAGTCTTTCATGTATTCAACCTTTGATTCCTATAAAGCATAAGCTTCAAATAATTTATTCAGTTACTCTGTGTTGTTAAATAGTAAACAGTACAGACAGTGTGTGTGTGTGTGTGTGTGTGTGTGTGTGTGTGTGTGTTACATGGCATGTTATGGAGACCGGATATCTCACCGTGTTGTCCTCCTCTTTCACCACATTGTCAGGGAGAGGGGGGTTGTCATGAATATCCACAGAGTCCTTGTCATCCATCCTGTCAACATTAAATTGCAAATGTCACAGGGAGAAGCAAATGTTGAAATGCAAAAGAAAAATATTTGACTTAAATGTCTAATGGCAGTCTTAAGAATCAGTACATGCCTTGAACCTCACATTGAGTTTTATGTTATACTCTGGTATGTGACAATAACCCTTTAACTTTGTGTTCAACTGTTGTGTTCACTATAACTTGATGAAAGATAATTAATACATAAAAATATAATTCTGCCTTAAGTCTTCCTTTTAGGGTCACCCTCCTACACTAAGTTAGACTGCATTAGGGCTCTGTGTGGGGTGGTTTTCAAAAAATAAAAATCTATTAAGGGTCATACTTTTTAAAAAACATGCCTTGCCCAGGTCTTTTAATAAAAAGGTATAGCTAAGCTAATGAAATTATTACTGATTTTTTGCTAAGATATGATCTGATCTATGATCTGATCATTTATTGTTGTTAAACGATACAGTGTTAGTGTTATCCTTTATATATACGGTGACGTTTCCTAATTTTTTTTTTTTAAACTGTTTTACACCATGTTTTACCAATGGTTAATTCGGCCTTTTATGGTAAAAGTAGAGATGTTAAGATAATAAATTTACATTTTTTATGAAAACAGAGATGAATATTCACTGTAGTTAATCTGTTGTAGTTCAGCATATATTTATTCTTTATGTTAGTCCAGTGCATGTTTGGTGAAAGAAATGAAAAGTGTGATTTTTTTTTTTTTTTTTTTACAATTTCTGAGATACTTTCAACATACTGTAATGTTAAATATGCGTCAGAATAATACTAGAACTGGCAATACTACTAATTTCATGGTCAGAAATTGATGCATTAGTAAACTAACAATTGCAAGAATTGTAACAAATTTGTAATTTACATTTCTCTGAATGGCCACCTCAGCGGTTTGGTAGAGGCCTGTGGGGTTTGTAAAAAAAATTTTTTAAAAAACTAAAATCAATGATTTTTGCTATTATAGGACATGGAAATGCAAATAACATACAAAGCACACACACAAAAAATGTGATAAATTAATAAATAAAATTAAATGAAATTAAATTGCTTTTTTTCTTGGTGAGGACTTAAAAGGATTAAAGGATGAGATTTCTTCCATAAAGCAAGGTACTAATGTAATTTATTTAATAATTTACTTATTCAATTGTAGATTCCGTATCTATTCAGTTGTGAACTGTCAGCATCAATGTACATTAACTCAAACTCAGTATGCATTAATCTTCTCCTGATCCCTACTGCAGAATGAACTTACAGGTCATAATGAGCCATGGAGTCGCGTCAGTCGAGGTTTAGTTCCTACAGATATTCAGATTCTGGACCAGCAGCTCTGAAGACGGAAAACACACCAGCATCACTTTTGCTGAAATCCACAAAGTGTCCTCTGAAATCCCCATAGGTGTCTCATAGCAAGACATCTCCTTTCTGTTTGGCTCACAACTAATGATCAACCAGAAACAACAGGTCAAGACCAGATTTCTCAGGTTTCTTTAATACTAATTCAAAGGTTTTTTTCAGCGTGTTTGCCATTACTTTAGTTTTCACTGAACAAAGTATAGCTTCTTCAAAATACAGTGAACCCTGAGAGGCAACATGATCTTTGCAAAGTTAAAACAGGACTCACTCGTAACCTGGTACACGATATGGCACATCTACACATGGTTAAGAGGGTTCCTCCTTCTCAGGTTGCTCTACATGTCAGAATTCATAACCAAGAAAACATTCACAGATCTTAACAAGTACCCAAAAGGTTTTAGTAACAGGTTAAATATGATTAAGGGAGGGAAGATCATTTGTTCAACTGACCGTGAAGCTTGACCGTGAAGCTTGAATCCACTTCTTCTCAAAGTTAGGTGGTTCTTACACACTCAGCACCATCAGGAATTCCTGCAGCTCGAAACTTCTTGGAAGTCTTTCGAGGTTTTTCCACCAGTCTTGTTGCTCAGTCCTTTACATGCTCAACTTTCCAAATGAGGCTCCAACAGGTGGGAGATTGGGATGAGTAATGCCAGCAGGCCAAACCCGGTGGCCCAGCCCTGAGTCTGTATGTGTGTGTGTGACTGTTTGGGACAGCTGAGCGCTTTAAAAGCTGAAAGGCTCTCCCTGCTGAGTGGTCAAAAAAGACAAACACAAAAATCCCAGACCACTCCCAGCAACGTAAAGCGTCATGTCAAACACTCTCACACTCACAACTGGACTTTGTTAGATGTCTTGTTTTTGGACCCCCCCCCCCCCCACACACACACAAATTTTAATGTTTCATAGGTCTACATACAAGGTGGGTGCATTTTCTAATGTTTATAAATCTTGCGATATTAACAGGCTACATGAGTCAGACTTTTGCTTTTTATTAGGGAGTTGAAAACACTATATTTTTAGATTTAAGTTGGCATGTCAGATTGTGATTATGAGCTCCCTCTACCCCTTAGCGGTGTGCTTGTTATGTATGTACCATATAAAGAACCAAAG
>NW_024626891.1:0-1089 GCF_008729295.1 Plectropomus leopardus | reverse complement strand
TCCCAGAGTCGCTCTGACGCCGCTCCCAGAGTCGCTCTGACGCCGCTCCCAGAGTGCGGTGCTCTGGATAACCGAACAGATCCATCCAGCGCTCCGCATTTACCAGTTGTCAAAAATTTGGCCTGAAGCTAACTTCTGATCATTTTGTAGGGTTGGTGTTAGGGTTTTTATTTTGAATGTAAGACTTCAAACTACATATTAAGAAAGTTTTTTGTGATTCGAGTTTCTGGAGGCTTTTTATCTCCACACAACATGAAATTCGAACATATTCTGTTACACATTTAACATTTGGTCAACCCGATTTTTATTCAAACCAAAGTTGATCGTCCATCAAACAAAAGAGACTTTTCTGACATCGTTTAGACGTCCGCTGTCAGCTGGGAATGATGGCAGCTAGTTAAATGTTTGTAAAACAGAATTTTTCTTTAATTTATGGTCAAATTATCAGCTTTTATTTTCCTTGACTTCGTCTTTCAGGGATGATTTCTCACTCCGACCATGCTGCAAACCAGATCTGGTCAAAATCAGACTCAGAGAGAACTGCACGGTCAGTTTGTAACCTGTTTGGTAGTTCACTAAGTAACCACTTCACTGTCAGATCCAGCTGCTCTGCGTTCTGTCTGAAACACCACTGCGGTCTCTCTCCTCCATCGCTCTCTCCTCCATCACTCTCTCCTCCATCGCTCTCTCCCTCCATCGCTCTCTCCTCCATCACTCTCTCCCTCCATCTCTCTCTCCTCCATCTCTCTCTCGCTAGCTCATGTATGGAAAGAGCTCAGCGGTGTTTCCACAACAAACACAACAGGAGCTTTCTCTGCTCGGCTTTCTCACCACTTTTCATCACCTCTGTCAACATGCTCGCGCCGCCAGCGTCAGTCTGAAAACCGACACAGAGACTCTGGTTTACGCTTGAGTCTGTAGTGATTTATGAATTCAGAATCAGTAAAGGTGACACTCAGCGCGCTGTTATCATCAACAGAGATCATATTTATATTTTCTCTGAGTTTGACTCGAAGTAAGAGTTGAAAGTGTCTGATTCAACTTTAACTCTGTGATGTTGCAGGAATATTCCCATCATAAAATTTATAT
>NW_024626890.1:0-3784 GCF_008729295.1 Plectropomus leopardus | reverse complement strand
GTGACCTGAGAGCGTTTTGTGTCACCTGTGATCTGAGAGCGTGATGTGTCACCTGTGACCTGAGAGCGTGATGTGTCACCTGTGACCTGAGAGCGTTTTGTGTCACCTGTGACCTGAGAGCGTGATATGTCACCTGTGACCTGAGAGCGTGATGTGTCACCTGTGACCTGAGAGCGTTTTGTGTCACCTGTGACCTGAGAGCGTTTTGTGTCACCTGTGACCTGAGAGCGTGATGTGTCACCTGTGACCTGAGAGCGTTTTGCGTCACCTGTGACCTGAGAGCGTTTTGTGTCACCTGTGACCTGAGAGCGTGATATGTCACCTGTGACCTGAGAGCGTGATGTGTCACCTGTGACCTGAGAGCGTTTTGTGTCACCTGTGACCTGAGAGCGTGATGTGTCACCTGTGACCTGAGAGCGTTTTGCGTCACCTGTGACCTGAGAGCGTTTTGTGTCACCTGTGACCTGAGAGCGTTTTGCGTCACCTGTGCACAGGTGTTTGTCATGTGATTGGCTTCAGTTCACCAGGAGACACAAAAATATCAAACCTGAACAGCTCTTTGTATCATTTGCTGTTGCGTTATGTTTCCATTTCATTATTTTGTGTGTTTTTACACAGAAATCATTATTCAGAACAGACACTCACACACACACACACACACACACACACACACACAGTAGCCTTCAGTGCCAGGAGCCGCTGCCAGCATTGCAACTGTTTATGACAGTACTTGACAAAGGCACTCGATATGCTCAGAGGTTTTCTCTCTATGTGTGTGTGTGTGTAAATGCTTGTGTGTGTGTGTTGTTGTTGTTGTTGTTGTTTTCACTGACAGACTACAAATGACACCGCTCTAAATTTGCTGCTTTTGGGACCGGAGACAAAGTTAACTTCAGAGAACAACTTGACGACAGAAGAAGAAGAAGAGGAGGAGAGTTTGACACGTTAAAGCAGGAAGCTTCAGTTTCACGCTGCAGAAAATAGACTGTTTAACATATTTTGGTAAACACTCTGCATGTGCGTGTGTGTGTGTGTGTGTGTGTGTGTGTGTAGCAGCCAGTAAGCAAGGCAGAGAGGAAGTAATACTGCCTGTCATTGTGAGGAATAGAGTGTCATTTTAAATATACAGTCGCGGATACAAGGAGGCAGAATCCAAACTGACTGCCTGACTTTCAATTTCCGATTTTATTTTTTCCATTTGACATTTTAATCAGCTGGTTGTCTGCAGCAGAGCGACGTGCACTGATCTCAGCTGATTATTGGAGCTTCCACTGCAGCAGAAGTTACTGTACTGTTGCTAATGTCGTCCTCTGCTGTTGTTTCTTTTAGCGTCTTCGTGTTGACACGGAAAAAAAAGGGTTTTACTGGCTTTAATACAAAGTGAAACTGTTGATGCTGCAGGGAGAGCTGGTTTCAGGGACTGACCGGGAGCTCTGTGATGTCAGAGTGATGGACTTGTGCATTAAATTTGAAGAGGGGGCGTGTGCAATATTTAGCAGGGCTGCAAGTCATGATTATTTGCATTATCCATAATGTCTGCTGATGAATCGATTCATTATAGACGTCAGAAAACATTAAAGTTCCTGCTGCTCAAGTTGTTGTCTGCCAGTTGCTGACTGAGTCATGAGAAGAGACAGAAATTGGTCACATTGGAGAAGTTGGAAGCAAACATTTGGGTTAACCTTTTGAAACAAATTGGCTTAATTTATCTCAAAAACACAAGAAGAAGGCAAAGTGCAATGAAACAAAAAATGACCCCAAAAATATATTAAAAAAAGTTCAAAGTCCAAGAAGCTTGCTTGAAAATAAGTAAACAAAACAAAAATGTTAAAGAAAGTTTTTGTTTTTTTTCAATGTTTCCTGTTTAGGTTTAAAAATTCATTGCTTAATAATGTGAGAACCCTGAACCCTCCCGCTTGTAGATGAAATACTCGTTTGTTTGATACACAGAAACAAATATATTATCATAATGTAATATCTTGAATTATAGTAAAACAGAGAGCTTAAAGATGTTTCTGAAAACATTGGAGGAGAGAAATAGGTGGTGCAGTCTCAAAGTCTTTGGTTGACCAATTTCAGTCCGAGTTTGAGAGAGAGAGAGAGAGAGAGAGAGGGGAGAGTCTCTCTTGATCCGCTTTTATACTCTTTGTATCTGTGGTAGCAAAATATGAAAATGCAGAAGTACAATTTGTTTAATCCAGGGAATGTGATCAGGGATATCTGGTCTCTGCTTAGATGAAGGGAAGTTAACCACAGTTCACACATACAATCCACATTTTTTCTGATACAAAGCTGGTTGCAAATCGATGAAGCATCCCTTTGAGAGGTAATTAGATTTGTTTAAAATTTGTGTTGCTTGACTCATTGGTATTTGTTTTTATGGAAGTTTGTTTGGAACCGTTAAAGTTTACGTCCGTTAACTTTTGGCAGATTAAAATCCAGACCTCCGCCTCCCCGTCGGGGATGTTCAGCTCCGACCAAAAATCAAACTCCAAACTTTCCGACTGAAGTTCTCTCACACACTCTGCATGGCTGAGCAGACCTGATTACCTTTTCACTGCAGTCGCTTTAGCTGTTATCTCTCCCGCTTCAGCTGGGTGTGTGTGTGTGTGTATGTGTACATGTATGTGTGTGTGTGTGTGTGTGTGTGTGTGCGTGTGTGTGTGTAAAAGTTAGTGTGTGTGCTTGCATGGTGCACTATGCAGAGTTCAGTCCTGTAGTGTACAAATGTCCTGCAGCTCTTTGCCCTGCTGATGGCTGCCAGTCCAGCCAAACTGTGTGTGTGTGCGTGTGCATGTGTGTGTGTGTGTGTGCGTGCACGTGTGTGTGTGTGTGGTCTAAGGGGCGAGTGAGGTAACAGTGAGTTTAATGTGAGTTTTCAGCGCCCCCCCCCCATAACAAAAAGGTGCTTATGTTTTAGCCAATTGGTTCCAGCGCAGCCAGGAGACGGGCTCCGTTTTTTTTCTCTATTCCACAAATAAATTAATGAAATAATTTCAAGTAAAGCCAATTGGCGCCACTTTTTCACGCTCGCAGGGTTCTGTTGTCGGGATAGAAGCTGGGCCGACTGGGGCGGGAGCCAGACTGTAGAGGTGCTTGAGGCTCGCAAGGAGGGAAGTTAACTTTTTCCGCACACAAATTTGCACAAACAGGATTCTCCGAGTTCATCTGTGTGTGTGTGTCTCCACAATCTGCTCCTCATCCCTCAGAGGATTATTAACCGACAAATTTTGGGCTGAATCGCGATTTGACATTTCGTCAGCACAGAGCAGGTTTCGGTTTGAAATCCTTCACATGTTGGAACGACCGTCAGATCCAGCGGACGTGTCTAAAGAGACGGCCGAGTCGTCTGAAGCAGCTCTGATTAAAGCCTGCTGTAGAAGCGGCCGCAGATTGTCCTCTTCACACGTTGACTCAGGCTGTTTTCACACTCTGGGGACGATGTTTCAGACCTGGAGCCGTAGAGTTTGGTTAGTTTTAAGTGTGAAAGCTGGAATCAAACTCAGCTCACGGACTTATTTTCAGTGTCCTTCTGAAGACAGAGCTCACTGACGGCAAGTACAGTCACAACATGACAAGAACACGCTGATCCCTGCGGTCAGGGGCGTCGCTGATCGACCACCCCATCACAACTGGCTCTGGACTGTTTGACGAGTAAACACACGTTTCGTTTAAAGATGCACTTCAGTCTTAAACCTGCGAGGCAGTAATGTGCTGGAGTATAATCAAGCTTTACTAAAATTTTGTCATTTTTTCCTCTCTTTTTCTCTTTTTTAATGGTAGA
>NW_024626889.1:0-2976 GCF_008729295.1 Plectropomus leopardus | reverse complement strand
AGAGGTGGGACGTGTTTGAGGTGAAATCACAGCACAAACCAGCAGATGGTGTTGGAGAGGGTGATGGAAATGATAAAACTACATCTGAACCAATGCTGAATACAAAATGCTGATTTTTTTTCAATAAGACTTTATTAATATAATTTTGAGGTTGTAATAACAGAATGCTGGTGTTGGTGCTTCCATTTTGAGGTCCTTTATTGAGCCTGATATTTTACAAACATTTTTTACAGATGATTCTGCTGTGTGTCCTTTTATATGTGCAAATGTTTTGAGTAGTTGTTTTTTGCTTATTTTTCAATATGTTTAAACAGTAACTAAACCACCTTGAGTGCCTCCTCCCTGTGATCTGAAAAAAGTTTCAAAAATGAACAGGGCTAGGAGGGGGGCTAAGAATTGCCCAGTCACCCGATCGTGCCGCCTCTTGATCCACAGCACCTCCCTGCCCTCTACACACACAAAGTCTTGGTGATAAAAACAGGCTCCTTCTAACAGTATCAGCCAGTAAAATTAAATTGCAATAGCCAGATTTTAACCTGTAGAGGGCAGTCACTTTGCATATTTATAGATAATATGTCAAATTTTAATTCTTTGCACTAAAATGTCTAGAGTTTGAGCTTGTAAAGGCATTTATGTTTGTATCAAACTATAATGTGCGTTCTCAGTGAAATAATGTTGCTGGAGTCCCAACTTAGGTTGACAAAGAGCAGAAAGTTTACCCTGATATGCATGAAGACAAAGTAACTACTGAGAATTCTGTCATAACAGAAAAATGTCAAGGACACTTTTGTTTGTAAGACATGCCAGTAAGTACTGCACAAATTTGTCAACACAACACTTGTGACGCTAGTTTGTCTGAAAATTGAGAGAAAAACAAATTTCCTAAAGTCCTGATGATTAGCATCTGTAGGTTTTGAAGTCATGTTGAAGTTGTGCTGGTTCCTGCCTTTCATTAAAAATCTTATACCCCCTATTTTTATCTGGTCTTGACTGTATTCAGATGGCAACAATGACCTTGACTGCAGCTGCCTGTTACATTTTGAATGTTTCATATCACATTTCTCAGCGTTTATCCCCTCAAATGTTGGTTTTTGCTCAGTATGTCTTCATAACTTGCATGTGTGTTTTTTTCGGAGATATCACCACCAGAAAATAGTCCACGATGGCTGTCCATGTTCCAGGTCTGGTAATGATGGTCGTCTTCTACCTGCTCGTGTTGGGAATCGGCATTTGGGCATCTTTAAAATCGAAGAAGATGGAGAAAAACACACTCCGTGGACAAATGGAAGTTTCTTTTTTGGCTAATCGGAGGGTCAGCTTGGCAGTGGGAGTTTTCACAATGACGGGTGAGCAGAAAAAAGGACTTCTTTGCATCTACAATGATCTTCGCAAACAATATCTATTACATTACTTATAATAGTTCTTAAAGTGAGTGAATTTGCTCTGTCTTTGTTTTTTTCCTGCTGCAGCTACATGGGTGGGAGGTGCTTTCATCATTGGAGTTGCAGAGACGGTTTATGACCCCACAAAGGGACTAGTCTGGGCTCTTATTCCTCTGCAAATGTCAATTTCATTTATTATTGGTGAGATCCTCTCAAAAACACTATGAAAAAAATCTTATAAAGCAATGCTTGAGATGGGCCAGTGTTAACCATGACCCAGTGCTTTCTACATTTTACTTTTTGTGAAATTCACATTTTCCAGGCCTGAAAAAGTCATGGCATTTGTAAATACTATTGACAGTTTTGGAAAAGTCATGGAATTTTGAAGTGTGGTATAAAATTGAAACAGTATCTATCCTCAGAGCCATGTAACATAAATTTATTTTCGGCAGCTGCCGACATAAACTAGCTCTAATATGAGTTCATTTGAGGAGAGTTTGAATCTAATTTGTTGGAAAAATGGAGTTCTTAGGTAACTCCCGAATGTCCTAAAATCCTACAAATGACCTTAAATCCGAGAAACATCCTAAAATCCTTGAAATTTTCTAAAACCTAGAAATACCCTAAAATCCTTGAGACATCCTAAAATCTGAGAAACATCCTAAAAATCCTAGAGACATGGATGGGGCTGCTGGCCCCTGGCCTCCTGTTATTTTGCAAACGTGGCCCCCAAGCAAAACAAGTTAAAATCCCTGGTCTTTGGTCTTGATTCTAGTAATGAGCAATTATTTGCCAAATATTGCATTAGACAAGGGTGCAAAACAGAGGACGACACACAAAATAGCACTATAAGCGCACCAGTTACTCTGGTCCCGAACCCTGAAAATGATAAGTGTAAAATTACACATCTCTGTGCTTGCTGTCTTTTTTTTTTAAAGGTGGACTGTTTTTCGCAAAACCAATGCGGGACCAAAACTGCATCACGATGATGGATCCATTTCAGAGAAAGTACGGCAAAACACTGACTGGGCTTCTTGCAGTTGTTCCAATTATCAGTGAACTGATGTGGGTTCCTGTCACACTGATTTCTCTCGGTAATACAAAAACGTTCATCACGTCGTTCTCCAGAAGCGTCAAAACAAATGCCTGTAATTGTTGTCTTGGGTGTGTTTTTTGTACCTTCAACAGGGGTCACTGTAAGCGTCTTTTCGGAGCTGCCTTTAAGTCTTTGCATCTGGATCTCTGCTGCAGTGGCGGTCGTCTACACTGTCCTCGGAGGTCTCTATTCAGTAGCTTTCACTGATGTCGTCCAGCTATCGCTGGTGTTTTGTAGCTTGGTGAGTCTAACATTGCCAAGACAAGTTTTCAAACACATTAATGTGACAAATTGACAATGATTTTTGGATTCCTCTGAAAGACTTTACGGTGTGATTGTCTCTGTTGACAGTGGCTGTGTGCTCCCTTTGTTTTGGCGAGTGACGTTTACACTGACATCACTCAAACAGCATTCAACCGCACGTATCAGGCTCCCTGGCTGGGCCACCTCAAGTCTGATGAAGTGTGGAGATGGATTGATAATTTCCTCGCAATGGTA